>NC_089143.1:23530740-23597979 GCF_009819655.1 Sylvia atricapilla | reverse complement strand
ATGCTTTACATGACACCTTCCAATGGACGTATTTATTATTAGCATAAGCAGATACAATACATTTTCATTACTAGGGAGTAAGATGACATGAATCAGAAAAACTATTTCCTGTTACAAATCTTGTTTCTCCAAAGCCCTTCTCTGAAAACTTAAGAGATTAACTGTTTGTACAAACGAGATAAGGATTTAGAGGAAGAAAGTGTGCAGGTGTCAGCCTTGTCCAGTGGTGGTGAGTCCATCCTGGAGCTGGCTGGAATTGGCTCCATGGACTTGGGGAAGCTTCCAGCAGGTTCTCACTGGACCCTGTAGTTCCCTCTCTACCAAAACCTGGCCATGCAAACAAAAAACTTTTGGTTTATCCTCTTCCACACTACCAGTCCTTGAGTGAAAATTAGGCTGTATTTCTTAGTTTAAAATGTTATGTATAGTTGATTTCATCTATTTTCATCTTTAAAACAGGTTTATAAAGACCAATACTCACACTGAGTGCTATGGTTACTTTGTTATGACTATGCTTTTTTGGTGGGGTTTTTTGTTTGTTTCTTTGTTTGTTTTGTTTTGGTTTTGGGGTTTTGTTTTTTTGGTGTTTTTTTTTTGTTTTGTTTTGTTTTTGTTTTTGTTTTTTTTTTTTTAAAGCTAAACACTCTTTTATTTATGAAGGAAGAGAAGAAATCTGTGTAGACAGTCCCTTGTTCCACACTGACCCAAGAAACTGAATGAGAATGAAAATTCTAGCTCTGACTTCATTTAGGATATTAAAAAGACTTTTTTTAAAAAACAGATATCTATGAAAAGGAAGATTTCTAGTCAGCAGTGAAATATTCCTTGTGTATTCTTCAAAGGTCATCTGCACAATATTGAATTAATCTGTGTTGAATAAGCTAAGCATGAGACATATCCTTAATACTCTCGCTGTAAATTAGTGAAAGGTTTGAAGTCTCATCAATGAGTACCAAAGTACTACAGGAGTACAGAGAAACAGACTAAATAAGAGAGAAACTCCAGTATATAGAAGGGAAAGTATTAATCATCACATTGAGAAAGACAAGTAGAAGAGGATATTTCTCCCCAGTCTGAGCATGTGCTGCTCAGACACATAATATTCAAGAACACCAACCACTGATAAGCTTGTGAGAAAAGATACTGAAAATCAATTTATCAAACAGGAACATAATATGGTAATTTGCATCATGTGCTTAAGGCACAATTACACCATTTTCTTAAGGCAAAATTACTTCTAAATTTCTCTGGCTGAAAATCAACGTCATCTTTAAAAGCTCAGATCTCTCTAGGTACAAAAAAAAAAAAATTCATAAAACAATCAAAGATAACCAAAAAGTCTACCTAGATCCATTAAAAGGTGCTCACCCAATGGAATCAATATTCCAAACAAATTAGCATGGAAAACAAACAAAAAACAAACCAAAAATATCCATGTACCCATGCCCTGAATCCTCTGAACTGCAAATAAATCAGTCAGTCTTCAGAAATACATAATGAAGGGCAATGGAACAGAAACTGCCACTGCTTCTCAGAACATGGATCATTAGAATTAGGATAATTAACACCTCAAAGCAAAATCTTGTAATTAGGGTATTATTTTGTAATTAGGATTATTTTCTATCCTTTCTAACTTTTGCAGACTGATGACACACACAGCTAATGAAGTTAATGAAAAAGAAGAAAGTGAGTAAGATTTCCAGATCACTCTGAAGAATGAAGCTAAGATGGATTGCAAACTTCAATATCCAAATTGCTCCCGAAGTCATTAGAAACATACATATTTAATCACAGGGGTGGTGTATCTATTTTCTCTTTCCCCTGGCAAATCTGATCAATGACAGAAAATAAGCAACCCTGTTCCCTGTTTCCTCTCCAAAACACAGAGACCCATTACTGCAGGGTTTTGTTCTTCCAGCAATTATTTTCCTGGTTTTATGATTCCTAGTGGACCTAAAGCAACTCACAGAGTTATTAAGTTTGGAAAATACCTTTACAATCAACAATTCCAACCATTAACAGAGGACAACTAAACCGCGCCCTCAAGTGCCACATCCACACGTTTTTTGACACTTCCAGAGATGGGGACTCCACTCCCTTAACAACTCTTTCCATAAAAAAATTTCCCAATATCCAACCTGACCCTCCCCTGGCCTAGCCTGAGGCCGTTCCCTCTCCTCCTGTCCCTGTTCCCTGGGAGCAGAGCCCAATCCCCTGGCTGTCCCCTCCTGTCAGGGAGTTGTGCAGAGCCACAAGGTCCCCCCTGAGCCTCCTTTTCTCCAGGCTCAGCCCCTTTCCCAGCTCCCTCAGCTGCTCCTGGGGCTCCAGACCCTTCCCCAGCTCTGTTCCCTTCTCTCTCTGCAGCCCCTCAATGTCTCCTTGGAGTGAGATGCCCAAACTGACTCCAGGATTTAAAATGCCTCATGAGTGGCACACTTCAAAAATATATCAAATTCTTCATCAAAGATTCAGGTAGTGCTGATTTTCCTATCTTTCTAGGAGTACTATTCCAGCTTGTATGTAATTTACATTTTATTTACAGTTTATATTCACTTATAATTTCATTTTCAAGCCAGAGGATTTTGTAGGATTAATAAAGATCTTCACTTACAAGACAACCTCTTGCTCATACACAAACATATACTGGTTGATATCGTAACACCTCTTAACTTACTAAGTTAATATTCTGCAAATGCCTACTCCAAAATCCTTGCTGAGGGTGTTTAGTGTTTGGTTGTTTTAGTTTCAGGCTGTGAATCCCATATTCTAGTTTAGTTTAGATTAGAATTGTAGAATATTATTTGCACTCTAAGTGCTACCAGAAATAGTCTCAAAATCTATACTGGCAGCAAATTTAAGACAATTTCTTTTTAATTGATAAGCCTTTGTATAGATGAAATACATCCAAAGTCTTTAGGCCTCCATTAAAAGACAAAACCACAGTAATTCACACAATTCTTCTCTGATCTCATTCCAATTTGTCAACAGCTTTTTTGAGAAGAGGAAATCCTTCCAATAATAATCTCATTAACAAACACTATGTTACAACAATAATAATGCCTAAATAAAATTTACTTTATCACCAGCTGATGCACTTAAGGATCATTTATCATGAGCTCACATTCAGTTGGATATTTGAACAGCTATTTTGAAGTTGCTGCTTAACAAACCATACCAAGATCCTGCCCATACAGTATGTGACAAAAATTCTTTATTTAAATTCACTGGATTCACATTTAGTGATATGAAAAACATTTTTTTCTAAGTTACTCCCCTGCTAAAACACTACATTTGTATTACAAAAATGTCCTAGACTTACAAACATTCCAGTTTTATACATTAGTATATTAGCACTTGCATCTGCTGCAGTAATTCTGAAGTCTTTAATTTAACCACTGGAAAAAAAATGTGCCAAAGACTCTGACTAAACAAAAGTTTATGATACCAACAAGAATTTGATTATCGGCCAAAATGAAAATCCATTTCTTATTTTGTATCAATGCCACAGCCTTTTAACTATGCAATCACCTTTTAAAATTTAAGGTGATATACCTATCCTGCTTTAATTGGCATTTTTAACATAAAGAAAGCGAATGTAATTCGTTAATATGTTTGTTGACCCTGAGAAATTTTGGAAGTGACAGGTAGTTCACAAGATATTTTGAAAACAGCTCTAAAACACAGAACTACTTTTCAAGCAACTGGGAAAAATCAGCTGAAAAATGCAACTGAAGCCAATTTTCCCTCAAAACCTTTGGATGTTCCCCTTCTACAGGGATGACCCAAATTAAATCAACAGGATTGTTAAGAACCTGCTGAGTTGTGGATTTGAGGACATGAAAAAGGCTCATCTCTATTTCACTGGGTCTCTCTATACATCTTCAAGGACACAGGCAGAAGAAAAACACCTCAATAATTAGTTTGATCCTCCTGATTAGAGTTTAGAAATCCCAGGCAAGAACATTTTCTGAAAAGTCTTCCATGAAAGCCGCCAGAAAACCATCTGCAAGAATAGAACTGGGTTAGAAAGCTGTCTAGACAAGTTCCAAAGATACTATTTCAGGATACAGGATGGAGACAGGATCAGGGACATTCCTGGGCTCCAGCACTGAAACTGCTTGCACTAATTTTTCCCTGCACTTACAGGAAGGAGTGAGCCAGGCTGGACAGAGCTTGGAGCAGCCTAGGATAGTGGAAGGTGTCCCTGCCCATGGTAGGGGTTGGAACATGGGGATCTTTCAGGCCCCTTCCACCAAACCATTCTGCTAAGAAAATGGTTTTGTCCATATTGCATAAAGACAAAAAACACTTTCTGGTAACTCCGAGCCACTAATAATTGCCTAATGATGAAGAAAATGAGGAGTTATCCAATGCATGGAAAATCTCGCATTTAATAGAAAGAATTACAAATTGGAGCAGGCTCATTTTAGCCGTGAGCTTTCTTAGTCATAGCCTACTGCACACCTAAGATACTCCCAACACACCTACATTTCCAGCTACGATACACCAGTGAAAAATTTTCTCACCATCTTTCCACCTCTCCTTGTGCAGCCAGCAGAGGAGAAAAAAGCAGCCATCATATTGCATTGCTCTGAGTTAAGAACCAGCATTCTATAAAAGCAGAACATGGGAGCAAGGGACGAGAATTAAAGCCCTCTGAGTCCTCGTTCTCCCCCCTGCAAATGCCAACCTGCACATGCATAAACTCCAAAGTACAAACACACCCATGACCACTACTAAACAGAGAATAAAATGGGAGGCACGACTGACAAGGTCCAGACCTTACAGGAGACTGCATACCAAAAATACCCTGCAGCTTTCAAGCACGGGAGAGTAAAAATAGAAAAGACAAAATTTAGTTAAAGGTTCTCCCAGACAGCGCAAAAAGTCCCCACACTGAGAAGATCCCAACTAGAATTGGCACAGAAGCACAGAATGTTACCGAATCCAATGGCAAACAAGAAACAGGGATGGCCATAGTGCAGCAGATGCCCCTTGCAGAAGGCAATGATTGAGAAAACTTCCTGAAGTAAAAAGGCAGGTGGTAGTTTTCAGTTCAGGAATTATTTTAAACATATAGAGTACAGACTTAGGACAAGAGGAAATGTCTACAAGTTGTGCCATGGGAGGTTTAGATTGGATATCAAGAAAAAATTCTTCACTGAAAGGGTGCTCAAGGACCAGAACAGGCTGCTCAGGGCAGTAATGGAGTCCCCATCCCTGGCAGGATTTAAAAATTGTGTCAATGTGGCACTTGGGGACATGGGTCAGTGGTGGCCTTGGCAGTGCTGGAGAACGGCTGGACTTGATGATCTCAGAGAGTTTCTCCAACTTAAACAATTGTATGATTCTATAATGCTGGAGATAGAAAGGAGGATTCTCCTCCTATTCAAAATAACAACTTCATAAAAATGTTTAAAGTTCAGTTTCAGAGAGAAAAGTTCCATATTCCTTTAGTGATACGATTTGACTTTGTCTCCCCAACACAGAACAGCCATCACCTAATCCATGCCAGGGAAGGCTGGTACACAGTCCTAGAAACACCACAGATTTGGGACTGCTCTGAGAGAAAGAGCTTAAACAAGAATTAGTTTCACTATTGGGACAATAGTCCTGTTCAGGTTTAAAAACACACACACACATACACACACCCCTCCACCCCAAAAAAATATATACGTAAAATACTGACCTAATATTGCATTTTTACCTTATTAAATATTAACTAATTTTCTGTTAATATAATTAATGATAAATTAATTAAATATCATTAATATTATATTGAATATTGACCCTATTTTACAACTGAATTGGGCTTGAATGATCAAAAAATAACCTTTATGACTCATTTTCCCTTAGGTCTTTCTTGAAGGCGACTTCAGTTGAATCTAGCTATCAAATAAAGAAATTCCTGGAGAATTCAGTGCAATTACTAAAACAAGTGCAACAGGTATCAGGCATAAAGTGCTCTATCACCCCCCTTCTCCCAGACTTGTTTGAAATATCCAAAGGCATTCACCAACCCAACAAAAGTAAAGCTGTGGTTCAAATGCAGCTGACAAGACTAACAAATAATGTATTTTCCATGGAAAAGAGCACACCAGATTTAGGGTTCCAGTGCAATAAAGCCAAAGGTTCATCAAATGTAAACAATAGCTAATTAACTGGAATGGTTAGGAATACAGTTCTATTTATATATTTATGCCAATATAGACATTTGCCCATTTTCCAAACATGGAGTACAAGGGATTGGATTAGTCCCAAGTTAATGAATAATAACATCAGCCACGATTATTATGATTTTCTACATAAACTACATGAAATAAAACTATTTGGAATTTTACCCAATTACTTATTTATTTCATAGGTATAGGCAGTTAATTTACTGAGTGACGCTATTATTTAGAAAAATGCAAAATCATTAATAAACTGGTTTTGTCTGCCTTATGATATACTGTTGCTTCCTTTAAGATGCTGTAACTGGCATCCTAAATTTATTGGGAAAAAACCCACAAAACATAACCTGCAATTCAGAAACTGTCTCTTCCCAGCAAATCTAGAAGGACAAAATGTGTCATACTGAAAAAAACCAGAATCACTCATGAACAATCAGCAACAGGAACACTCACCATTATCTGTGCTGTTGTTAAAACTCAGCAGTAACAAATAACAGTCCAAAAAGGTAAAGATCTAAAAGGCCCAGCTGCTGCATGGCTCTGGTAGTAAAGGCACGGTTGTAAAACAGCCACATAGGCTGAATATTTAAAACTCCTAGGCAAAATTAATGAAAAGAACCACAGACTGACATTAGAAAATTAAAATCTTAGCAAGAGAGCAAATCTCATCTCACCTTCAAAAACTTGACACAGCTCATTCATCTTTTCATCCATGTGTACATACGTGACTGTTTTCTGGCAGTTTTTCCAAAAAACAAGTGCAGGGATCTTGGTGGTTTATAGTTGGCATTTATTTCTTTTCTCTTCTTAACATATATATATATTGCATTCATGTTCTTAATTACCACTCAAAACCACCAGAAACATAAAAAATATTCCCTGACTCCTTATAGACCTCCAAAAGTCTTATTTTTCAGCTATACATAAAATATTGTGTAGTTGCAATTAAAACCTTCCTAAAAACGTACTTCTTTTTTCTTAAGAAAACCACCCACAATCTAACAAATAAAATGGCAATCCAGTCGGTTACTATGCAGGAAGGTGAGAGCAACACGCAGCAAGCCTTGAGAATATGTTTTAGCTATATATTTCCTTACAAAAATGTCATAGAATCAAAAATTATAAAATTTATAAAAAACAAGAAAACAAGACTAGCAATAAATATAATTACCTTATGCTTTTTAGCTAATTGTGACACTAAAGCCAGAGAAAAGAAACACATTTCAATTAGTAATTTCAACGCTGTGGAGAACAGAAATTCTGACGGGGTTTTTTTTCCCAGCACTGATTTCTCCTAAAATCTCAGAAATGGCAAGTTCATAAATGACATGACAGGCCCTACCTGCTCCTCTTCCACCATGACAACAAGCACTGGGAACAGATACCCCAGCAAGCTCCAGCCCTCTCACATCTCTGACAGTCACACAAAGTTTTAATTAGTTTGCTAGTTCAGGGCTTCCTAGAATAAATGCAGTTCTGTCATTTCTAATGCATTCTCATGATCAGTTAATGGATTTTCATTTTTTTTTTTCTTTGCCTCCAGCTCAGACAACCTTCTTGTCTTATAATTTCTTTTAAATCAATTCCAAGGTTATCCATATTTTCTCATCTGGAACACTAATGAACTTGTCTAAAATTCACTTTTAATGCACCATTCTGCAAGCCTGACTCACTGAAGCTGTTCTTTGTCAAACCCACATCACATTTCTGCATTACTCTCTGAAGTATCAGTAGAAACCAGTGGATGCGCCATCATTTGGAAATCTCTCAGCCATGTGGCCTATATATACACTGAGTTTAGAGTCTAAGTTCACAGATACAAAGGACTAAATCAGCATTTTAGGAGCCCTAAAACTTGTGTACAATGATTTCCAGTTTTTCCAGCATTGTCCAAAATCATACACATCTTGGAGAACAAGAGGGTACTCCGACTATTCAAGTGTGAATACCAAAATAACACAAATTTGTCCTGGTGGTGATGGAAACCACAGGATCAGTGAAATTTTAGCTATAGGGGACTCAGGATTTCATCTGCTCCAAACTGCTGATCAAAGCTCCTCTACGACTCTCTGAAAGGAGATGGTGGCAAGGTGGGGATTGGCCTCTGCCCCCAGACAACTAAAAAGACAATGAGAAGACATGGCCTCAGGTTGTGCCAGGGAAGGGTCAGGTTGGATATCAGGAGGAATTTCTTCACTGAAAGGGTGGTCAGGCATTGGAACTGCCCAGGGAGGTTTGGAGTCCCCATCCCTGAAGGTGTCCAAGGAAGACCTGGATGTGACACTCAGTGCTCTGGGCTGCAGACAAGGTGAGGACTGGTCACAGATGGGACTCCATGATCTTGGAGGGCTTTTCCAACCTGAGTTACTCTACGGAAGTAGGTCTGCCTTCAAAAGTTGCTCAGGAACTTTTGCTGCAAAGTTCTGCTGCATTTTGTGGCCATTAAATCTCTCTCTTCTATCCAGTGACCTGTTCCAATGACTTCACAGAATCACACAATCACAGAATCCCTGGATTAGAAGAGACCTGCAGGACCATCAACTCCAACCCAGCCGTAACACCTCAACTAAACCATGGCACCGAGTGCCACATCCAGTCTTTTTATAACACATCCAGGGATGGTGACTCCACCACCTCCCCAGGCAGACCATTCCAGTACTTAATTATTCTTTCCATGAAAAACTTTTTCCTTATGGAAAGAACTTCCCATCTCTGTGATCTCCTCGTTCAGCAGCTCACTTGAATGCACAAGTGGATTTCAGAGCTCAAACTGAACAGGATTAAATACCTATTTATTTATTTATTTATTTATTTATTTATTTGCCAAGATAAAGTTTCAAATTAGATGTTCTCCCTCTCAGGAAGGAAATTGCTTTGAAACTTTTTAAGGAGATCCCAATCTTTGCACGTGGCATCTCAGGGAGGCTGCCGCTGCGCGGGCAGATTGCAATCGGAGCAGAGACTGTTCCTCACCTGACCAGACTGCAAAAGCAACTTCAGGCAGAGAAGAAAAAATAAAAGTCTTTAAAACTGGGATGATCATTAACTTATCTGAGAAAAACAGAAAGAGCAGCTGAATAACCTCAGCTAGGAATGCAACAGATAAACACAATCTGAAGGTAACACATTTTTCATCGCTTGGAGCTTTCGTGATTATGTTTGTGTGGAACATATAAAACACGTTTTAGTCAAGCATACTCCACTGGAATCAAAGTAGAGGGAAACAAGCAAAACAACTTATTTCCCTAATACAAGAAATCAAACTAAATGCCCAAAAAAGAAGGTTTTTATTTTTATTTATTTATCCATATTATCTAGAAACTTATGAAAAGAAGAAATCAGAATGGAAATATTCATAGAAGTTGAATAAACAATAGCCTAACATTCTCTACCCTCTCTTGACAGCATTTTATTTTCCCTAGTCTCCTTGACACGCTGCTAAAATAGAAACACATTGTTCCTCATCAAAATACAATCTTGGGAACACAGGTTTTTATCATTGAAGCAATCCATGTCCTGTAGCTCAACTTGTAATTTCTTGATTTACATTTGCTCAAGCGTGCTATCAAACAAAGGTGCAAAGGTGTAGCTGAGCCCAAAGTTAACCCAGTACCTGGTGAAACTATGAAGCTACAATGGTGCTTTCCCTTCTGGGCTGATGTTCTCTCTTCTCTGGGCAAAGCAATGGAAAATAAAGCAAAAGGAGAACAGGAAATTCCCTCACAGAGGACCCAGTAACTTGGGTTTCACAACACAGCTTGGGGCACAGCAGCTTCAACTGCTGGGCCAGCACCAGAATAAGAGAGAGCTGGCAACCTCATTTTCAGTTGGTTTCACAGTGAATTCAGGATTTTAGTCTGTCTTTCATATCAATAATAAAATTTTCAGTGTTTATAATGGAAGTCAATTACCATTTTATCACCATGTAGAATGAAAGAACTCTGTCTTGAGTCTGCAAAGTCATGTACACAGTTAGAGACTTTCATGTCCAGAATAATTTGTAGAGAAATAACAGAATTCTTTTTCAAAAACAAAGAAAGACAACCAGATGTCATTTCTTTGGCAAAGTGACTCACTGAAACAGCAGAGGAACCATACAGAGACATCATTTTGCAGGAATTAAAAAGCAGCTTTCCATTATAAACAGCAACTCAGAAACAGAAAGGCATCAGGCCTCTACCTACACTCCTAGTAATGGCAGCATAAAATGAAACTAAGTTCTAATAGTTTCTGTAATTTGGATAGTTGGTTTTGGGGTTACTGTCTTTCACAGTGAAATAACAAACCAGGAGCATGTCTCAGTCAACCTATCTTTGACTGACTGTTTGCTAAGTTTCTAAATTGCTTTATAAGACAAACGTAAGTAAATAGTTGTTGCTACTGTATTCCTGCTCACATTTTGAGAGTATAAATTATTTACAACAAGAGCCTCTAAACACGTTTGAACAGAGCTTTCCAACTGAGATCATGAACAAAAACTGCTCATGTTTTTATTATCAAATACTATGAAGATAATTACATAAAAAGAGTAAATACAGCATCACACTGAAGGAAGGAACAAAACAAACCAAAGACACTTGCCTGGGTAACAAGTGGCTCCAATAGTCTCTCTACTGTGAGAGTCCTGATTTCCAAACTTTTGGGGTCCCATTTCAAAATGATAGGTGACGTTGCAGAAGTCATACTCCCTGGAACAGAGAACATGACACAGCATGAAAATTATTAGTGTAATATCCACATACTGCATAGCATTTATTTACAGAATAAATATATATAGCCACATATAAAATGCTTCTCCATACTCTTGCTGCTGCTCTTCTACTCCCAAGAACTCCCAGGTGCAGCACTGTCACATCCAATGGGTGCTTCTAAAGTTTATATTCCGAACTCTTTTTACTGCTGTACCTCCAACACCACAGCAGATGGGCATGTCCTGCAGGAACCACATCCCATGGAGGACACAGGCAGGAGCAGCTTTAGCCTGAAGGACTCCATCTCACAGAGAGACCCCAGACTGAAGCAGAGGAAAAGTGTGAGGAAGGAGCAGGAGTTTTATGAACTTACTACAACCCTCACATCCCCCTGCGCCGCTCGGAATGGGAGAGGCAAGGAACTGGAAGAGTCAGAAGGGGAACAAAACAAATTCAACAGCTCTGTTCATATTTTTGAATCAAACTTCTCCCGCAGTACTGAGCATTTCTTAATTTTGCGTCAAGAATAGGAGTACTCATCTAAAGCCAAAGCAGATTCTCCAGACCACCTTAGCCTTAAAAGCTAAAAAAAGCGCAAAATGAAGACAAACACCAAATTGCTGTAATTTTATTCACCATTTCATGTTTTCATGCTGTTTTCTAGAGAGTTGACTTCATTTTGAAAATTCCAGATACAGGGAAGTCCGGCTGTGAGAGTGTAAGTGACATCCACTGCACCTCACCGAGCTGGAAAGTGATTAAGTATTTGGTGACAAGCAAAGCCACATATAAATTGACTTGTCCACCAAACTCAAGTAGACAGAAAAATCTCATTAAAAAAGAGTTAACTTTAAATAATTCTGATTAAAATATTTCCCTTTATTTTAAAATTAAAATGAAAAATTAGAAGTCCCGTATACCACGAGAACACTTAACGGGTAAAGAAAAACCAATAACATCATACGGAACATCATGTGAGATTCAAGTCAAGCTCCTCTGTTGAACATCCCAAAAGTTTTAAATTGTTTTCTCCAGAAAACTATTTCAGTATTTTTAACTTCGTATCTTTGGTATTTTATCTTAGTATTTTTAACCAATAAGCTATTCTCAGTAATAATATTTACAAATAAATAAACAAATTAATCACCACCCTTATTAAGGGAACAAAACCAAAAGAAATTCAGCTATTGCTCCTTGAATCACAATCCACTTCATGAAGCATAATTCAGTAAGGTACTTACTCAGGATTTAGCAGCATTATCCAGTACATACAAAATAAATTCTACTGCTCTACTCAGGAGAATGCCTTGAGTAATCACTATCAATCAATATAAACAGGCTGGTGAGTCTCTGCAGAAGATTCTCGCTGGGTTAAAATACTTGCTCAAAAAGGGAGGCATATCAGAACTCCCTAATCAATGTATTTATAAATCACATAAAAAACCACCATTAGCCTCCTCTCACTTGCAAACATTTGCTAGCAGAATTATCAGATAATATCTAGTGAGTGCTAAAATGACTATTATTCAGTTTCCACTCTTCCACAAAAACCCATTAGGTTTCATGTTTTACAGGGCTGGAAACACCCAGACGTGATTAAAGAAAACTGAGACAGTTTCCAGTTGCTGTAAACATGGTTGATGTGGGAACCATAATTTTTCCGACAGACAATATTTAATTATCTTTCAGAGCCTGCTCCTTTTTTAAATAAAGTTGGTTGCCACTCCAGTTGGCCTCTGGAATTCAAAAAATAAGTCTGAAGTAGACAATTATTCTAATTGGTTAATTATGATACTTTCAAATGTGTCAATCTTTTTTTCACTAAACACACTTTTCCTCAATAACTACTAACATGAGTATTCAAACTTGTCATAATTAAAAAAAAAATTCAAAGCTGTACCATAGTCCAGAACCTACAAAAGCAAATTAACTTCAGTGGATGGCAGTCATGCAGGTACTACTAAAAATAACCTGGGTGATCAGTTGTTACAGCCAGAATATGGCCTCGGGTTCAACCTTTAATAAAAAAAACAAAACAAATATCCCTCACAACTCAATATAAAAGGGTGAGCATGGCTTTCAAACATTAAAAGGGCACATGCAAGAAAAAACGTTATTAAAAACTTATGACAGTTTTTCATTCGCAGTCAAATCTACACCACATCAACAAATAAGTAAATAAAAGTAAAATTAATGTATTTTTCTCAAGACTTCTTCAGCTGCTGTCACAACAGCAATTTTAAATGACAAGACTAAAAAGAAGTTACCTGCCCAAGTTTATGTAAGAATAGATGGAATATTTCTTCCTTGCAATTTCTACACTGAACTTGCTGCACCAAACCAGTGAACAGGGACTGCTCAGTCAGATAAAGAACAGGATGCTAAGAGTATTGTATGACTATTTGACCAAATATTCCCCAAAAGTAGCTTTAAGTACTCCACTAAAAGGAAATATAAGTGCTGTAATAATACTGCCATAGAAGTACACAGACATTGCAGTGCTAATCCTGAAACTAGCTCCAGACTTCCTTTAAGAATATATTTAAGGAATTCTATTGCCTGTGTTTCTTCTTCCTTGAGCATGTGCCAAAACGTCTCTTGTTCCAAGCTTTAGGTTTTCCTAAAAACAGCAATATAGAAATGTCTCTATCCAGCTCAGTAATGTTCAGTGTGAGCATTTGTTTGGCCAGTCTGTCTTCAAAGTCTATCTGTAAAGAAAATAAGTTATTTACTTCAGCAAATATTAACAAGTATTTACTTGAACAAGTGGAACAAGTGGAGCCAAAATCCACATCAGTAGAATTCTCCATTACATAAAAGTCTCCAGAAGTCTAACCCCATAACACCCTTACCACCAGCATCTTCACACAGCATAATTTTTCTTTTTGGAACATCTTACGAACCCAAAATCTTCAGCATGTGGAATTGTTTGTCTGTCACACTACAACTCCCTGTTTTCCTCCACAAGGGATCCACTCTCTGTGTGACTTACACAGAAGAGCTTTCTGAGGGTCAAAGCTGCTCACCAGTGACAGTGCAGCTCGTTTCTGTGCTGCAACTCCAACATAAGAGTGAAAATATTTAAAATCTACATAAGCAAAAGCAACATTTGCTGAAGCAAAGTGATAATTTTTTTTAGAAATATAAACATTCCCAGTCTTGAGCAGGCCTCCAGCTGTTAGTCCAGCTGACATCTGCAATGCAGACATGAAGGACAGATGGTAAACATTTCATCCAGAATGAAGTAGAAACCCTTTCTACCTGACTCATAGCAAAGCTGTAGGATTAATCAGCTGGCAAGAGTAGACTGGCAATGCTGGCAGTACAAGTCTGTACTTCCAACACTCTATTTGCTACTGGAAGGCAAAAAAATTATATTCATTAGTCAAAGAAAGACGTCCAGCAAGGAAGAAAATCAGTAAGGTGAGAGAAGTCAAAAGGCAAAATAGTGATAATTTAGCCCATCTTTCCGAATAGTAAAATTAATATTTTAACTTTTTAATATTCCATGTTTAATACCTGATTCTTAAGGCATTTATGTGGATTTGTGAAGAAAATATGCTTTATATCTGATTCTCCCCATCAGTCACCATCCTGGATTGCAGTATCCAGATCAATGGGGCACTTCCACACACACTTTAAACCCACCTGATCTCCCAGCTCAGGTCTTCCTGCAGGTTTCTACCCTTCTCCCTTGGTAACAGGGTTGTGAATTCCAGCAGGAACAGAACCTGGCTGAACACTAACTAACCCTACAGAAGGAAAAGAAGAGCTCAGCTCCATGCCTGTCTTTGACGCCATGATCACAGCAGCACAGGTAACAAACCAAACCTCTGAGAAGAGCAGCAGAGGTGGAGGACAGGGCAGCCTCTCCAGACACAAGCTGGTTTAAGATGAGTTAAAAACTGAACAACACAGTCTGCACTTCCTTGCTTCACATCTGAAGATTGAGAACCCCGTCAAAACAAACACCTCTCTGCACAGAGACAGACTTCTGCGAGGAATACGGAATTCCTCCCAGCAGGATACACAGTCTCCTGAGACAGACAGAGAAAAAAAAAATCTGACTGATTTCACAGACATTTGCTTCACTGGGAGGTGGAAATCTAAACACATGAATGGTTCTACCCTTGAGTCTGCCTACAGAGCGTAACAGCATTTGGAGATGCACGAGCTGGCTGTGGATTAGCTCAGGGACAGGGGAGGTGGGAGCACAGGACAAACCAGCTCAGACAGCAGAAATCCTACCAACACACACAGCCCTAGAGAGCCCACCCCTGGCTGGCAGAGGGCTGCACTGAGATATATATATAGATATATTTATATATAAACCTAGTGGTATATATAGCCAAGATTCTGTTGCCTTACATTTATCTGCAGTATTGAGCAATGCAGTTGCACCTCTGCTCTGACCTGAGCAGCAGAGAGTGTAGCTGCAAGAGCTCTGATCCTCAGGGGAGCCTGGTTTCCAGCACAATTCCCAACCCATTTGCTCGTTCTCTGTCTCTACTCACACAAGAATACAAATAGAGACAGAAGGACAAAAAGCAGGAGCGCATAACAATTGCAGGGAAAGGAAATAAAGGAGAAAGGCCAAGAGGACAGAGACTTACAATGAGGAGTAAAAGTGCAGTGGGGAAGGGAATAGAGAACATGCCTTTCTGCAGATAAAAAGCTCTTATCATTAGTCAATGACAGCCCAGTACAGCCTCCAGCAGATCTGGCTGAAACAATCAGAGTTCAAGCGGGCACTTCCCATCACCTTGCTTAAAAAAAATGGAAAGAGGAGGAAGGAAAAAAATAATAAACAGAGGAGGATGGTTTGGAGGAGAATAAGGAATATCCGTCTCCACGCTTAAACAACTACTTCTTGACATACTCGTTTATTTTGTTCCATGAATGTGACTCCTCTTTTCTTTCCTAAAACTTCAGTGGGAAAGAAGCAAGCCAAACTTAACCTTTAGGCCCCATTCCCGAGTTTAACCACGCAGAGAATTTTTAATTGGAGCTTTTCAAAGCTCTCAACTTCCTTTTGGATTCACAGCCCTCTCCCCTCCCGCTAACCCTCCACCTCCACAGTGGGGCGAGATCCCGCTTTGGCCTCAACAAAAGCAAGTTCTTAAATGGAAGCGGCCCATGATGCAAACTCAGATTTCTAACCAATAAACCACCAAGGAAGCAGGGAAAAGGGCTTTACAAGGGGAGGATTACCGTGGTAACAGAGCCAGTGGGACAGAGATCATGGAGAGCCCTGACACGGGAACTGGCAAGCTAAAAAAAGGCAATGATGGAGTGATTCACATTTTTCAGTCACATTAAGCAGCTCTTGAAGGAAACAGCCTACATACACCAAGACCTGCAGCAGGCATGAGGGCAAGCTGCCTTCAGAAATCAAAGAGGCCCTGAAGATCTCCCAGGGAAGGTGCAAACACCAGGGTAAGGGTTGGAGTAACAGAGAGGCTGCCTCTGCTTCAACTAGAAAGTCAAAATGTACCTCAAAATTCTGTGCAAACCTTAACTGCGTGCAGTGTCCAAATAGTTTTTATCTACTCTGTGTCCTAGGAAAATAATTCTACTTTAAGGGCTCATGCACCTACAGCTGCAGTCTGAGTGCCTGTTTGGACTCATCATTCAGCACTCAAGTGAAGTTTATTATTTAGAAGATCTTCACTCCAGGGGGATGTTCTAGCCAATATCCAATCCATGAAACACCTAAATTTCTAATGGTTGGTTCTCCATGAGGAGCCTGGTGATTTAGGGAGTGCTGTCCCTAGGAAGGATGAAAAAGAGGATTGCTTGTATTTCTTTGCTTTAATAAATATTACAAGTAGAACCACATGAAAAGTAATTTACTCCAATATGAGTATGCAATCAAAGTGCTTGAAAGCTGCTTTGAACAGCCACATATAAAATTCCTATATTCAAACAATTCATCTTGCATTATTTATACAAGCATGCTTTTTTCCACTGAGTAACTTTTACAGTCAAGGTAGGGGAGTTTCCAAAAAAGCTCAGTGAAAATAGAAGATTTTAAGGAAATCACAAGGCAGCCCAGGCCTCAGCAAAAGGCTGTCCTGTCTCTTCTGTACAATCACAGATTTTCCCACAGATCGCTCTGTATTCACACAGCTCCTCAACACCTCCTAATAAAAGTCCTCTCACAGCTCTGGACGTGATCAAAGCCCCTGAGCTCAGTGCTGCTGGGAGGCTGGTTCATGTCGGGTCATGCTGCAAGCCCAGGAAAACCAAATCCTTTTAAATCAGGTCCTTGGTGCAGATCCTATGCTCTGCCTTCTCTATCCATCATATTTCCTTCCAGATGATGCAAATTTCTACATATAGCAAAGCAGTATCTGAAAAAGACACAGAAATTACTGCAGATATGCTGAATTTACAGAAATTACCCTCCTTTTTAGTAATAAAACCGTAAGTTCTGAAACTTTTTTTTTCTGCTTCTACGTAAGGCAACATTAATCACACACCTTGCAGGGAAAAAAAATCCAAACATTTATTCACTTCTTCTATTTCACTTCTTATTTGTCTTCATTGTATGAACTTGGCATTAGTAATACCAGCTCTACTTTTACAAAGGCAGAGAAGTATAAAGAACCTCTGGTTTAAATTAACACATTTGCTCCCCTTACAACACAGAATTAGTATCTCAAGTTCCAACAGTTCTTCAAAAAGAGTTCTTGAACTTAATCCTAACCATGACTTTGCAAGCTTCTGCTTCTGCATGTAGAGGTCATCCTTTCACCAAAAGAATCCTATTTACAATTCTTCATCCTTGGAAACTACAATTAATCTTACCTCTGTATTACCCTGCAGCTGCTCTTCATTTGTCTGAGAGAGAATTCTTTATTCCAGGCAGATCAACCACTGCTGCCTCCAAATGAAACAATTGACAGATTTTCCTATGGAGAGTCAAAGCTTTAGGGGATTTTGAGCTTTTTTAGTTTGGTTGGCTTTTTCAGGAGCCTGTTTCCCTGCTGGTTTTACTAGAATGGCAGGGCCATAGTAGCATTTCTCCTTCGTTAAGTTTTAAATTATCCAATTATTCATCATTTTAATTAAGGGGGTTTTTTCTGTTGTTCCTACAGGTACAACATTATTTTCCTGCAGTGAACAGAATCTTTCAGTTATGTGAAGTACAGACAGAACCACCTCAAAGCTTGTACAATTTCCCTGCAAGAGGAGAGTCTCCCCTTGCCCTTGCAAAGTCCACAAGCCCCTACAAATGGAGAAGGAGCTGTGCCATTTTCCAACTCCATAATTAACACATTAAACAGGACTGGCTTCAAACAGTGAAGCTGTTTCAGTGGCAGTAGAAGCACAGCTGACATTCTCCTCAGCAATTAATATCTGGGGTCATTAACCACCTCTCTGAACATTCCCACCAACTTCCAGATGTCACATTGTCCTGCATCTGCATTTGTCCAGATGCTCATTAACTCCCTATGAGAAATTCCTAAAAATCTCAGAGAAATTTATCATCTAACCTTGTGTGCATTAAATCTGCTCTTCCTTTAAACATTTTACAGAAAGTTGCTCTATGCTTAGAAAAACCTGTTCAGGATAGGCCTCTTTCTGGGACAAGCCACAGGTACCACTCCATAATTATTTACCAGCAACCCAAAAAAAAGGACAAAGTAAAAATCTGCAAGGACAGAACTAAGAGAAAGAATTGAACTGGTTAATTCTGCTTGGTCACTTGTTACAGAAAACTTTCCTGATATTATTCTTATGCTGATGGATGTTTTAAATAAAGCACAATGCATGATGATATCCAAAATGTTTTATTTTCTGTGTTCACAGGATTTGCTGTAGTTCTGTTAGTTGGCAAAGAATGAAATATAATGTGATATAAGAACTGCATCACCATTATATTCTCAACTGAATTAATTGAATCAAAGATAAAAAAGTTCTGTGTTTCCTATTTGGAACAGTCCTTTATTCAAAAGGAAGGGATGCAATCAGGGAACATGTACAATTTCTAACGTGAAAGACACCATCTGAAGGCTTTAAAGAATGTAACTTCCAAAAAAAAAAAAAAAAGGAAAGTAGCTGTTTCTCTCAAAACTTACACACAACTTTGGAAAAATGTCATGTAAAGAGAGAGAGAGAAGGCTTCTAACACTTGACCTCTCTCTTTAATGCATTATACATTTGGATTAATCTTGATTTTTTTTTCTTATTTTCTTATTTTTCCTGAGTATGCAGAGTACGGAAGAAAAACCAGAAAAGAAGCAGAATTATCTCAGAAAAAGGCTGACAAGTCAACATCAACCTCTTACAAAACAATGGGAGAAGCAGATACTCGAACATGTAAAAAATAATTACATGGGGGGTAACAAAATTAAACTTGGTATCATAGCTTTACAGATTTTTATTTAAGAGAACTTTAGAAATCATAAAAAGAAAGAAAAAACAATCATTGTAACAGACTCCCCAGTCCAGGAAAAGTGAATGAAAGCTAAAATTAAGCAGGTTCTTCATAGAAATAAACAACTCTTAAAAGACTTTTAAGTAGGGGGAAAATTGTATGAGGAACAGAGATCTGAGATGGATCTTTCCTCCCTGCTTATTTTAAATTCAGAACTTTACTGTCTCCAAGATAAGGAGTACTTTAAACAGAACTGACATCATTAGAAGATACAGTGCATGATACAGAGGTGATTACACTAATCACATCTCTTCCTTCCTGCAGGACACTGTCAACAA
Source organism: Sylvia atricapilla (assembly GCF_009819655.1). Lineage (NCBI taxonomy): Eukaryota > Metazoa > Chordata > Aves > Passeriformes > Sylviidae > Sylvia > Sylvia atricapilla. Next base: position 23,578,394 of record NC_089143.1, on the reverse strand, counting down.
CAACAACAAAAGGCAAAGGATGGGATCGGGCTTCATTTCAGAGAGTCCTGTACATCCATGCACACACACACTGAAGGTCACTGCAGTCCCCAAAAAATAACCGGGTTTCCAGAAAAGTCAATTCACACGCTCCAAGCAAGGACTAAACTGCTTTTTATCCAACTGAATTCCAGACCTCTTGAACTCCAGCAGTGAACACAACACAGTCTACAGCACTACCTTCCATTAAGATAAGGAACATATAGATTTAGGAGTTCCCACTAATTATAAATGTGCTGGAATGGGTCAGACAGGCCAGTGACATCAGGAGATTTATGCTCCATGGCAACACAATTCAGAGAGCTGCAAAAGCATTGGCACTGCCTGGTACAATCCACTATTTGTTTAAAACTACCCATAAAACACAGAGAACTGTTTGATCATAGAATGAACATGTTGGAGGTGGTTTGTTCTACGCAATACTTCCCCAAATAAAGGGATTACTTATAGAGTTTGAGATGATAGAATGGTTTGGGTTGGAAGGGACCTTAAAGCTCATTTTTTTCCACCCTCTGCCATAGGCAGGGACATTTCCACTAGACCAGGTTGCTCCAAGCCCCATTCAGCCTGGCCTTTTTCCAGACAGAAAAATCACAATCTAGTCGGCAGCTGATATTTCCAATACACATACACAGCAGCAGAATAAAAACTCACCATCATGGTAATTAATTTCCTAACCATACTAATAATTTAAAGTTTCCTCCTTTACATCTTATTATGAGCAAATCCAGCTTTCAAGACAGTAAATTTCTTTGATTTGGCTCACATCCCTGTCTTTAATAACTCCAGTGTATGCTGCCAGCCATCACAACAATGCATGAATGTTCCTGGGCTCTAGTGGGCTATTTGCAGCAGAATGAAAAAAAACCGAAGCAGATAATTCAATAGTGACAAGTGTCATCGGAGTTTCTCTTCATTGCACAGGCATGGAAAGTATCCAGAATCACCATTTGTCCCTGATCAAGGGATGTTCAGCCTCTAAGCCCGACTTCTTTTTTGTTTTGTTCCCCAGTAGGCAGTCAATAGGTGATTCTACTGCCCTCACTAATCCATGGCATCCCATCACTCGTTCTGCTGCCACGTACCAAGCACTCTAAGCTTATCCCTTGTGGCTGTTTTGTTGTTGTTCACTTGGTTTTAACTACATGTTTACATCCCACTCCTTAAATTCCCCATTTGTCCTCACTAATTCCATAGTGCCGTACTATTTCTGCAAAAATAATTCTTATCACTGTGGCTCCAGCTTTCTACTGCCTAAGAGCAGACTGATGGGGCTGTTTCTCATCTACTCTATTCTATTAAGGCTTCAGTTTGCAATAGAAAATCTTATTTATCATCATCAGCCTGTATTTTTTGGTTTCTGAGTAGTACCTAGAACTAAACATGTTTTTCCCCACCTATTCCATGAAGAAATCAATCATCCCAAGGACAAGGGAGAGGGTTTTTTTTATCTAAGATGTAATTGTGTTGTCCTCTTAGCTTTAATTTGCAGTCCAAGCCATCATGACCTGCAACACCTTCAGAACATAAATACCTTTTCAGTAATGTTGTGCTTTACAAAGGCCCAGAATCACATCCTAAGAAAAATTTTTTTGCCTCAGATTTGTAATAATCAAGATTTGAAATAGGAAGAGGAAAGAAAAACCAATTTAAAAAAAACCAAAACCAAGCCAAACAAATCAACCAGAAAAACAAACAAACAAATAAAAACAAAAAATAAAATTCAAGGAAAAAACTTACTGGCAAACCAAATCTGGAGTTTTTTGGTTTACCTCAGTCAACCGTCATACACAAAGATGTGTTAATTCTACCAGCTAGAACTATTATCGTTTCTGTGCTAGATATTTTCAGAATTTGGTTTTTTTTAATTTAGCTGCTGATATTTATGGTGTGACCACAAGTGAAGACAAGACAGGTCAATACATTAGTGTCCAGTCTAGACAACATCTGCAACTGGTAACTGAAAAAATTTCTCAGATTCATCACTGAGACTTTAATTGGGCCCTGTGTCAACCCCCACTTTTAGCCACATCTACCTGTAGCTTTTCTTTCAACTAAGTGAACCAAAAACACTGTAAGGGTTTTGAATTACTAAAACCAGATTTTATTAGAACTTGGCCATTACAGTAATGAAAATTCAGGAAGAGAGAATCAAAATGAAAGAGATTTCTGAAAAAATGTATCTCCTTTCAAATGCACCCTTCCAGGTTTGACTTCCTCCTTTGGCTTTGCTCTCAGCTCCAGCACTTTGTGGAGGTTTGCTGGGTAGCAACATATTTTGCCCTGTCTTTGACAGCCTGAGAAAGTCCATTTCCACCCCTGTTATAGCACATTGGCAGCACACCTGTTTGGGTATCTATGCAGTACTCTTCAGAAGGCAGCCGGTTGCTGAGAATGCTACAGGTTCCATTCTCACTTCTGTATCTCAAGCTGCCTCCCTGACCCGCCATACAGAAAGAATTCAAACTACAGATAGTCCAACATTTATTATTTACCTTTTACTTTCATGTCCTTTCCCTCTACTCTTGTGTTTCCAGGAAACCTAGTTACTGACAATAAATTAACTGATCTCAGGACTGAATACATTACTGAAATGCAAAATGCCAGCCCACAGAATTTCATCATCTACCTGTTCCCTCTTTCTTTCCTTCCAAACAAACAAGAACCATCGAGCAGGATTGCTTTGAAGTTCTTAAAATGGCAGTGAAAAAGACAGATTAAATTTAACTTTGATAGATGAAAAGTGATAAAAACCAGGAAGGACCAAGATCCTGCCTGCATGCATAACGATGGACTCGGAATCGGTTATTAAAACCCAGGAATGCAATCTGTGAATTATAATAGCTTTCTGTAAATGCCAGCTTAACACGGAGCAGCAGCAAAAATAAGGTGAGGAATTATTCTAAAAGGGAACAAGAACAAACCAGAAAACACCATTATGCCATTATAAATCCATATCATTAATACAATTTAGGCATCATTTCTCTACAAAGAATATTGCAGAACGGAGAAATACAGTGGCAACAAGGGCAGTCAAGGACTTCATGGAAAAACTACAGAGATAAAAAAGTCTTCACAGTGCAGAGCAAAAGACAACCTAAAATCATAGAAACATAGAATATCCTGAGTTGGAAGACTTCCACAAGGATCATCAAAGTCCAGCTGCTGGTCTGGCACAGGTGAATCCCAACAATCCCACCCTGGGAGCATTGTTCAAACTCTCCTGGAGCTCTGTCAGCCTCGGGGCTGTGCCCGTTCCCTGGGGAGTCTGGGCAGTGCCCAGCACCCTCTGGGGGAAGAATCTTTTCCTAATAAATAATAATATTAATAACCTGTAGTGTCATGGATAAAATTAAACAATGTTTTGCTTTTGTCTTTCGAAATGGAAAAAAAAAATTAACAAAACCCTTTTGACGTTATCCAGAAAGGTTTGGGAACTCCCTGTCATAGTGCACTACAGATGTTGAGAAGTTTACATCATAAAATGCCTTAATTCATTCATGAAAGGCAACAGAACGGGAAAAACTCACAAAACAGACAAAAAGCCCCTAACAGACTGCCCTAAAGCTGCTGAGCTGCAGGCTGCTTGAGGCTTGAGAGAAGCCCAGGAAACCTATCAGGGTGTGCTTTCCTACACTTCTACTCAGAGGCATCAACCACTTCATCCCATCAGTAACTGGAGTGTAAAACTGTTGACACCCCAGCCTGCTGCCTACTCTGCTTTGGCGAGCAAGACAAATCACTTGGCAACAATCTCCTGCAGATAAGGAAACCTCCAGGGTACAAAAGACTGGGACAACTCTTAGGAGTGAGATATATCTACTCCTTTTTCTCTTCCCATGTGATGAAGCAAGCAGGGCACGTGATACCAGGCTGTTAGAGCAGGATGGCTTTGCCCTGACAGGGAGGGTCAGGAATCAGGGAACCCAGTGGATCTTGATGCCTTAAGTTTTAGCTTTCATATTTTCAAATTCTGTGCTGCCTAGGGATGTAGTTCTCAGCCTCATATTAATTGCCAGTAAGCTCTCTTCACAGAGTATGTAGACAAAACAAATCCTTTTCCTGCTGAAGACCAAGGACAACTTTCAGCCCAACAGCACAAACAATGGTGGACTGAGGGGAGAAAACAAGAACGATGGGATCTCACAACCTGAAGATGTAATTGGACAATGAAACCCAATATGCAAATGCACTATAAAAGTGTGAGATCTTGGGACTGGTCGTCCATTCTGTGACCATTCTGTGTCCACCTTGGGTGTAGCCCTGGTCAGTCTCCTGTCCTGCCCAAGGTGTGTCCTTAAAGGCCTTTTAATAAAAACCTACTTTATTCACTGGCTCTGTCCAGTCTCTGTTTCAGGTCAGCCTGCCCAAGGTGAGGGGAAACACAGAGATGGCAGCTCCAATCTGCCTTTCAAGCATCAGCAGCTTCATTTACTAAAAGAGCCACACAGGAACGATTCAGCTTCGCACAGAGGCACTCATGAAAATTACTTCTTATCACAGACCCACGATGTTCCTGGAAGTGAGGAATCACTACTGAGAAAGGCAGGCACGGAAAAAAACTCAAGGGTTGAACTGGTGGTGACATTCTCTTCTCCACTATCTACACAGCAGTGACACAGTTGTTCTGCTGTCAATGTTCTCACATCCTGACAAGGGGGAGGTTCAGACAACTCTCCATGGGCTGCTGGTGCCAAAAGGGAGAGAAAACAGAATATACACATTATATATGATCTATTTATCAGGCAGAAAGAGAAGCCTTTTTTTGTCTTCTAAAACTCAGAACCAGTAAGGCTGGAAAAGATGCCCAGGATCATTAAGTCCAACCTCTGAGTATCACCATTCCCACTAAACCATATTAAGCACCACATATACTCATTTTTTTGAAGACTTCCAGGGATGGTGACCCCACTACAGTTGTGGGCAGCCCCTTCCAATGCTTGACCACCCTGTCAGCGAAGAATTTTTTCCTACTACCCAACTTGAACCTCCCCTGGTGCAACCGGTGGCTGATTCCCATTGTCGCCTTCTCTGCCCTTGTGCCTCGTGACAGCAAAGAAATATAAAAACCACCTTTAAGTCCCTTTCAGGTTGCTCAGCTCCTTACTATCATTTTAGTTTCACAGGAAAACGAAAAGTCATATTAAATCAAATATTCCCAATTTTTTCTGCACCTCTTCCCTTTCCTAGCTCAATAGTTCATGCATTCCCAAAAGGGGCAATACACATTTTAATCCTCTACACTACTTTTAATCCATGATGATCTTGCACAATTACTTAATTGTAAGATAGCAGCTAATGAGGAAATTCAAAAGAAAGTGAACTCATTTCAAGAAAGAGGGTTCTATTTAACAGCACTTAATTACTTCCTCAGATCACAGAAAGGAAATCAAACATTCCTACCAGCAATTAATTTTTTTAATATAATCAGAGCAAACTCAACTGAAACCAGATATTAATAAGAAAATACTTGCCTTTTGAAATTTGAATTTAATTCCAAACATATAAAATACACTGTAATCAAAAATATATCAATAAACTACTACAGTTCTATTTCTACCATCACAAAAAGCCGTTCTAAACTCTCACAGTGGGTGAAAAATTAATTATGTATGAGGTCATAGCATGAAACCCCAGGTACTGAACTTCCATTACTTTGAAATTCCTTGTTAGATACAAATTTGGGAACATCACCACAGGGCTGGCCTCATAAGGAAACTTTTAGGAAAGGATTGGTGATAACTGATAAAATTTTGGAGGAAAAAACTAGTTCTATGCAATTCCATCAATTTACTGCCAGCAAGCAAAGTAAATTAAAATAATAACCTAAGATAAATCTTAGCTATGCAAGGCTTGCAACAAAATGTTTCACAACAATGAGCACACTTATTCACATCCATAAATGAATCTAACCTATTAATATATACCAAATCCAAGCCTTGTTATACAGTTTATAACTGAATTAGACAAAATGCTAATCCCAGATTTTCACCGTTATCTTGCCTACTTCTGTGTGGCAAAATCTGTTTTACACAAACACAGGTCTGAAATCTACAACTAAATGGGGTAATTTAAGGTAGTATTTGCTACAAATGTCAATACAGGAAATCAGATTTATAGGTCAGAGGCTTTTGCCAGGAATATCACAGCAATACATGTGTGCACATTATGTTTAACCAAGACAACTCAGCTTATTATTTTTCTTACAAAAAAAAAAATTAAAAAGTACAATTTATAAAGGGCTTAATATTTTTATTTGTATTGCCACTAAAATTTCATGCTCAAAGCCTACGTTTAAGCAGACCAAATAATGCCATTATTGTAAATATTCCTCATTATCAGACACGTTGACAGCACTTATTTGGCATCATTGATGCTGCGTCCAGGGCCTTCCTCTCATTTGTAGTCATCTCAGGACAAAGGCAACTCTGCCTCTGAGAATGGGATGACCTAAAGGGAGCAGACCTTCAGCATTCATCTTCACTCATGTCACCTTCTGCATCTCCTACACAATTCTCTTCAGATGGGGAGCCACAAACTTATCTCTTCCCATTAATAATTCTGATGCTCTGTATTTCCTCTCAAAACACGGTATTCACGCCTGAGAAGAAGGCATGAAATCAGAAGAGATTATTTTGTGGAATTCATTTTGATCCTGCCATCAGTGAGACAACTGCATAAGAGGAGGAGACAAATGATAATTTCTTAAATGTTCTTGATACAATCAGTGTTCTAATCACCACTGCTGTTTCTTACTCTTATTCAGAGTTATCTATCCATCATCCACTGCTCTATTCTCTCAGAATGCCTTAAGATAATGTTTTGCTTTACCAGCCAGAGGCAGAGGAATGAAAAGTAGCTCAGTTATCCTGGGCAGATAAAAGCAATACCCGGTGTGGACCCAGTCACCTCGAGTTCCATTAAAATAAACTTAATTAATTTAAATGTAGCATTTTCAGGAGTAGCTTTGTACACAGCTGACCTTGCTCCCAGAAACAATCTTCTGCACCGTCCTGTCTGAATCACATAAATTGTCTCCTTTGTCATTTCACTGCACTGTGGCTGTGATTTTTCCTTTTCATATCCTGTCCTTATCAATTGCAAAACTACAAACACATCTCATAAATAACTCTGTCTCAATGGTACAATTTGCAAACTGCAGCTTAAAATTGCAGCTGAAAATGTATGGAAATCCACAGTTATATACTAAATATTTAATTTTCCTTCTTGGGAAATAATTTAAATATATTTATATGGCTGAAAAATTGTTGTTGATTTAGGAATTATTCAATTTTTTTCTTTATTCTTATTCTTCCCAAATGCAAAACAAACAAATAAAAAAACACGTGTACTTTTAAGTGAAGAAGGAAATTCGAGTTATTCCTTCTAGTTAAAAGGAACAGAAAAGCATTTATAGTTCTTCCTGAAATTAAAAAGAACCATTTGACAAGTTACTCTAAATTTCCACATCCATCACAGAAGAACATAATATATGGACAAATATTATTAGGAACACAAAACTGTACAAGGTAGCTTTCTAACATAGGAGAGAATTCAAATTCTTGTGCCTTTCATGGTTAAACAAGAAGGAGCCGTAACTTGTATATCAGCAGCTACACACGCTCTACCTCCTTCTCTAAAGTGACAATTGCTGAATTGTTTAAATAAAAAATTGCACATAACCAGTTTGAAATCATATGTATATGCATAAATCTGAATTTTGCATTCAGAATCAGAAATTCCATATGACTGTTGGACGAGGAAATTTCAAAGTCATTTCAATTCTGTTTCAAAGTCTATTTCAATAGACTATTTCAATTCAGAGTTTTGGGACATTCCAGGCATCACCTGCCTTTCCCACTGCACACTTCCAGCTTCCCAGTGCCCACAGGATTTCCAGCCAGGACTCAGACTGCCACAGTCCATTTCCAATCTCACCTCCCAGGAGTCCCTCAGAGTTTTCCACTCACACTGTCCAGGGCTGAAATGGGATTTGTCCCAGGTTTGTTTTTTTTTTCTACTGTAGCTCACAGACAGCCCAACACTGCACACTGCTGATCCCACAGAAGGCCACAGCATCCAGCCTGAATCCCAAAATCTGAATCATGGCTCCTGCTTAAAAGAACCTGATGAGTTTTTCATGCATTTGCCTGCAAGTTACCATTTCCTATTATGCAACATTAGGCATGAGTGGTTAATTAGTTTTTACCATATGCCAGCGCATACGTAAATTCCAATTATTAGCAGTGTTAGCTTACACAAATTACCTTTAAATCCAATATTTGCATATCTTCTGGTCTGCACAGCCTCCTCCAGAAAACAGCATTTATGTTTTGGAAGATTTTATTAGTTCTTTGAAGAGATATGTGTTTCCTGATATTTAACCAAGTATTTAAATTGTCATTTGCGTCACCAAGGTCTCCTTTGCTTCAGCTGAAACGCTGCAGAATTTGAATCAGGCTCACATATAGTAACTGAAGGGCACAATAATTCTGTTTCAAATGTAACTTTATTCCTGCTCAATGCACCACTAAAACTCATGAACCTGAGAGTGCTGGATGGAACTTCCAGATAAAGCTGAATGGCACTTTCAATTTCACTAAAACAAAACAAAAGGCAGAGCATTCTCCCACTCCAGTCACTGAAATCTCCATTTGCTGAACTCCCATTCTTCCCTCCTTTATCAGGAAAATAAGGAACTATATTTGATTAAAGACTCCACCACCAGCCACAGTGAAATCCTCTGGGCACAGAACACACATTTGCCTTCACACCGGTGCCACACTTGGATTTTTTCAAGCAGCTACTTTTCCTATAACCTGGATAGAAACTCCACGGGTAATTAAGGTAGTTTGTACATGATAAAATACTCAAAACTAGATTCTAAGTGAAATACAGAGCCAGGTTTTCTCAAATGAATATTTACTTCGGAACGTACAATGGGAAGGGAAAAGTAGTTAAATACGCCAGCAACTCTTGAAAAGCTAAACAAAAACCAAAATTCCCATTAACAGCCGCATTACGATCTTTGAGATTTTTTATGAAAGGTGTTGGAGGAGAAGGGAAAAAAAAAGCTAGATTTCATATAATAATAAGCAGAACAAATCAAGGTAAAATATGTATACTTCACTTAAGACTCTGGTATTACAAAGCACTTCAGCTTTGCTTCGTGCTGTGTAACTCCCACAGAAACTTCCAAGTCATTTTCTTGTACTGCAGAAAAATGCATTAATTTGTCCCATTCTATTTTTTTCTCGGTTTTTTTGTTTGTTTGTTGGTTGGTTTGATTGTTTTTGCAGGGGGTGTTTATGGGGTTTTTTGGTTTTGTTGTTGGTTTAGGTGTTTGGGTGGGTTAGTTTTGGTTTGGGTTTTTTCATTTTGTTGGGTTTTTGGTCTGTTTTGGTTTAGTTTTTGTTGTTGTTCTTGTTTTCCTTTGCCATCTGTGGAAACCTAAGACTTGGGTATCAAGGAGCCATCGAACAAGGTTTTGCACGCAAGAGTTTCAGTATCTGCCATGGATACACAGATGTTTACTCATGCCAAAATGTGAGAAGGGCATTCCCACTAACACAAAGGAAGCGATCATCTGAAAAAAGGACCACACAGAAGACAACCCTGTACCCAAGGAAACAGAACAGCAAAGTATCTCATTTTTCACACCAGATTACACAAGCAGTTACAAATTCTAAAGGAAGTATGCTAAAACAACTGCTTTCCACTAAGAGAGAAAGGATATGATTTTACAAGCCCAATATTATGTTTTCATTCATAAAATCTGGGAACAGGGCCAGACCTGACTGCATACATTCCATTTGACCTTTCAGGAACATTTATTTCAATGCAGAACCTCCACACTAACACATAACTTTGAATTACACCACTAATGCCAGTCACAGATACCACCTCCCAGTGAAGCTGGAGTTATTTATAAAATCCTTCTGGGATCATAACCCGTAAAGTATCCATCCCATAGATTACACCAGTGAGCCTGGCTGTCTACAGAAAGTGACAGTTCTGGATGCCAGTGATGCAATTCACTAAATTGTGTTGATTAAAGGGAATCTTGCAATAATGCTCAGAAGAAACAGCTCCCCTTTTTGATGACTCTTCAGCTCAATGGTGCCCAGATTTTTCAGCCAAGAACATTGGCTTACCCTGTTAATATGAGGTGGCTCTGACTACAGCAAGAGGAAGGCAACTTACTCGTGGATGGAAGCACTGACAACCAGAAATAAAATAAACTGTGGTGATTGCAGAGTTTACAACTCCGCAGTGTCCATGTGAAAAGCCCAGTCCAGGAGCCCTCACCGTACCCAAGGCCAGAAGCTTGCAGGGAGCTTTTAGCATCAGAACAACTTCTACATCTCACACATACCTTCTCTTCTCCTCAGAGACCTTTTGAGAGCCAGCCCCACCACAGGTAATTTTCCTTCTGGGTGTGTATTACACTGGAGTATAAGCCACAGAATTTAGTTTTAAATCCTTCCTCAGTTTTTGGGTTTTTTTAGTAATTTCAAGATGCCACTTCATCTGTGTCATTCTCTTTCTTTGCAATAGACAAATAGCATTTCCAGCTTGCCAAAAGACAGAATAAATAAATGGGTTTTGTGAGACATTCAATGTTATAATTTCAGCTATACAGGTACTGTGTTATGTGAGAAAGGAGAATATATATTACATATATTACATTTAGTATTACATTTAGAATGAAACTTTGGTGTACCCAAAGTAAGAGCACTTGGTCATTGAAGTAACTGGTAGCTTATTAATTAAAAAAAAATAAAAAAAAAAAAAAAGGAGGACTCTATTATCATTACTTTTTCACTACATATCAGACTTTTTAAATACCCACAAATTTTTAAACTCAACTCACAGGATCCCAGCTGGGCCAGGCTGGAAGGGACCACAGAGGGGTCACCTGGTGCCACCTCCCTGCTCAGGCTGGGCCATCCCAGAGCACAGGGCACAGGATTGTGTCCAGGCAGCTCTGGAATACCCCCAGGGAGGAGACTCCACAGCCTCTCCGGACAATCTGTTCAGTGCTTGGTCACTGCACAGTGAAGTTCTTCCTCGTGTTCAGATGGAACTCCCTGGGCTCAGTCCCTGCCCGTGGCTCTGGTGCCATTGCTGGGCCCTGGAGCAGAGCCTGAGCCTGCTCTGACCCTCCCTGCACACAGGGACAGACTGGGACAGACTGGGACACACAGGGACAGACTGGGACACACAGGGACAGACTGGGACACCTGGGGACAGACTGGGACACACAGGGACAGACTGGGACACACAGGGACACCCAGAGCCCCTCTCAGCTGGGGCTCCTCTCGAGGCTGAGCAGCCCCAGCTCCCTCAGCCTTTCCTGGGCACAGAGATGCTTCTGTCCCTTCATCACCTTTGCAGCCTCTGCTGGTCCCGCTCCAGGAGCTCCAGGTCTCTCCTGTGCTGAGGATCCCAGGACTGGACACAGCACCCCAGATGTGCCTCCAGGGCTGGGCAGAGGGACAGGATCACTCCCTGACCTGCTGGCACTGCCCTTTCAGGCCCTTTTCCACAGAGCAGCTCCAGCAGGGCCATCCCCAGGCTGTGTTTGTGCCTGGGACTGCTCTGACCTGCACTGGGCATTGTTGAATTCAAGAGTTTCTCAATGCCAAAGCTATTTGCAATAACTGAAATAATTCACACAATTTATTATTCGTTTGAGCCATGCTATCTCAGATTCATTAAATACCTTGGCAAAATAAAATTCAAAAACTACTTACGTGTTACATGAATTTCAAAGACAAACTAGATTCTAATTGGATTTTTTTCAGACTTTTTATCACGAACCTAATGAAAAGCCTGATACTCAAGTCTCATATATCCCTTTCTTCAGATTATTAGAAATAACTTTAGTTTTCTTTTTAGGCTATACTTGCTGGTACAGTAGTCAATCCACCACATTTAAGTTACAATTATGACCCCGAGTGCTGCAGATTGAGATAGGATTCATCAGGAGCTTGGTAATTCAGGAGTGTGTCAGACACGAGAGGATCTCACAAGAGCAGAGTTTTCTGTCTCCTCTTACAGACCATGATACAGGCTCGAAACCTGCTTTATTGAAACCATCAGTAATTTTCTCTATTGCCTTCAATCGGTAAAAGATTTAACTTCCTATTATACAAGATTGATGATGACTTCATGGTGCTTAAAAGCACCAAAAATTCTCCAATGATATGTAACCCCTCGTCCTTTTGAAAGCCAGCAGTTTTTTCCAGTTTCCTATTTCCTTTTTTATTATACACACACATTATCGCTTTATTAACAACCTTTGGAGAATACTTCCAAATTCCGTGTAGCAGATTACTTGTCCCAATTCTTTGTTCTCTTAGTAGTCTTCCAAAACTTTTCTACAATTACCTTTTCCCATCAACACAGCATTTCAAAGATGTGTTCCTTTCTGTTGACAGTTTCTGATGATCGTAACTGCATTTTTACTAGTTTGTTTTTAAGTCAAGCATACACTAAACTCAGTGTATTTAAATGTTTGGAAAAAAAAATAATTATTAAAAAGAAAAATAAATGGGAAGGCAAATTTGGATTCCTTTTGGTTCCCTTTATAATATCAAGCTGATGAAGTGTGACAGACTTAGCAGAACTGAACTTTATTCTTAGTCAGAAATAAAATCAGTGACCATAAAGCCAACATCTAATGTGGCTTTTTGATTCTCTTTAGCCAAATTTTCCTATTTCCTATTGTGTCACTAACTCTGAAGTGCAGAGACAATTTGTGAGTATATTCCCTAAAGCCAAAAGGATGGGACAGTGCTAAGTGACCCAGGAGGTGACGATTATTCTGAGTACTTCTACTAAAAGGTTGACTCCTATTTTTCAAACTTTCTCTGTAATCTCTTCTGTTATTTAAATGCCTCACTGCATACACAACAAAAACGCAGCAGAAAAAAAAAGAATTTCCATAGCAACTATTCCAAGGAACACAGTTCAGTCATTTGTACCATAAAATTTTATGGACTTTGACCAAGGCTTTTCTTTATCTATCTTTTTTTTTAACCTGGTTTATCTGTGTTCAAGTGGAAATATTAATATTGGGCATGAATAATTTCATACAAACTTATTATTAAAAACTTAACTTCACAAGAAAAATGATCCCTAGAGGAACTGTGATTCTAAATTCATTACAAGCAAGAATTTGCTTTAATATTTGAAGCATCTACAGTGTCATCATGTTAAAATAGAATTTTACATGTAAAAATACAGATTTTTACATCATAATTTTTTTTTCCATAGCAAAACGATACAGAAATAAAGGATAATTGAGTGCAATGGCATTTTTTAATTTCTTTTTCCATTTAGATTTTTTAAGATTTGGAGTAGAATAATTTTGTAAAATCTTTGGGGATTTCCACACTTCATTCTCTCATGACAAGATATTACTATGAGTGTACTGTGTAAAGTATAATCATTCTTTTGGATGAACAAATACAAACTATCAGCTCCAAACATTTCAGAAGATATTTTGATTCTACTGTGCAAATCTTTACTATAGCCTTAGTCTTAAAATATGGGATATCTATTCTTATAACATCAGAGCTGTGAAGATGCATAATATTCCAGAATAAACTCATTTAAGTGAGATTATTTACTTAAGATACACCTGGCTATAATATTCTTGCCTATTACAAAATACATTGGTACTGGTTTTCTTGACAGGAAAAAGTGGGATAGCTCTTCTCAGGAGAAAATTCCTATCAGTGCAAAATCTCATTGCCTCTTCCTACTATGGAAATGCCCTGATATAGGAAAAAACGCACATTCCAAGAATAATTTTGCTTACACAAGAAAACTCAAGCTAAGTTGGTAAACCAGATAGGAGATCAGAACCAGAAGAATGCAGACACCTCACAAGCAAATTTTTGTTTGCTTCTTCTTACACAACCTACTTGTCCTTCTGTTGAAGCCACCAGATTTGTGTGAAAAACTTAATTATTCCTGGGTAAATTCATTCTTTGCTGCAATACTGAACTTTGCTGAAGGAGCCCACAGTAGAGTATTTATCAGTATTTATCAGTATTTTTATCTGTTATCAGCAGAGCTCCAAATTAGCCCTACTCGGAGCAGAATGCCACATGAAATAGTGCCTGGAAACACAAGAGACACTATCTTAAGCCATTTTCTCATCATTCTGTAGGACTTCAGATGACAGATCTGAAAATATAATAATTAGGAATATGTAAACAATGTGACTTAAACTACCTCAAAGTTAATAACAGCCAGTCTAAGAAATTTCTGAGTTAAAGGCACTAAAGGTTATTGATGGATGAGTTTTTTCTATTAAATTCCACACCCCCCTGTCCAGGGCTCAAATTCCCTTCCTTGGGTCCCAAGTCATCCAAGGGGATGTCCCGGACTCCAACAGGTAATGGCACTCAAATGCAGAGACATCAAAGCATCCAATGTTCCAGCAGTAGCTGAGAAACAGTTAATGGCAAAAAGGGAAGTCTTCAATGAAAACCAAGACAAAGAGTGTTTCTATAACTGAATGGCCACAGAAACTGTTAACTGATTAAAAACACACAGACAAATGTGTTTACAGTCTCAGAAATAATCCTCACAGGTACTGCTAGGGACAGCGAAGTGACAAAGATCCCAATCTTGGAGTTAGGTTGGCTCATCCTTATGAAAGTTTTCCCACATTTAAAGGGGATGCGTTAAACACAGAAGAAAACTCATGTAGGCTTAAAGAGAAAAAGTATGGTGGAAAGCGGAAAAGGAGAGTGCAATATGCTTACCTAAGAAAGATCACTAAGTCACAGAACAATAAAAATTACTGACTGAAGGGAGTACAGAAGCTTTACAGAAAAGCAGAGAGAAAATCTGGGCATTGAGAAGAGGATTCTCTAAGGTGTATCTCTGCTCCTTTAACCTCTGACTTAAAACCTAAAACAAAACATCACAGAACCAGGAAAATCAAATATATCCCAATGTATTAAAGTTCAAAGGCCTTCACCTGTAAATTATGCACACTGAAAGATCTATAAATAATGGTGACATTAAGAAAAAAAAAAAAAAAGGAAACTGGAATGTGAAAAGCCTAAGTATAGAAAGCACAACTTAGGTTCTCTTTCATCACATCAACCTCTCAAAAATTAACAGTTACAGAAAGGTATTAATGCCCATCAAAATTAAACAAAATCCTACTCACTAGAACTTCCAAATCCTCCAAATACCTGGAGCAGCAGCAGCACCACTGATGGATGTCTCCACTAAAACCAAACATCAAAGTAAAAAAGGCCAAAAAGCCCATTTGATTATGCAAAACACCCAATTTTAATCAAGCCGTCAGTTGATTACTCTAGAGAGAGGTCACTTAAAAATAACACAAAACAGAAATAAACATTGACTCCTGAAAGACTGAAAGGAGCAGGGAGGAAAGGCAGGACCAAAGAAAACCTTTTCCAAATCTGCCCAAAAAGAGTTAAAAATGTGTTGTTCTCCAGCTTCCTGGCAAGTTTCCAAAATTTCTCCAGGGGCAACTGAAAAATGGCTGCTTCTGTCATTTTCACTCAGATATCTACACGCAAAAAAATATTTTTTTAAAAATTAAAAAAAATAAAAAAAAATAAAAAATCTGCCCATGGGCAAGTGGCAGCTGCAACAGCATTTGCTCCACCTTCCTCATTTCTGCACAACACAGCTCTGGAGTGAAACCTGGCTTCACATTCCTGAGAGATGATTTCAAAATAATATAAAAAGCAGTGTCTGTTAGTAAGTTACCAATATTGTCTTAATTTGAGCCTCAAAAATTAGAATCAGTGAGACAGGATGTGTCACTCAGTGTCCTTGACACCTGTTCTATAAGATGAGTTATTAAACCTGCCCAGATCTCTTCCATCAGAGCAAATTAACAAGATCCTGTTAATTTGAAGCAGAAATCACATAAGAGATCAACACCAGTGTTTGTTCTCTTACAGCACTTCTGGGTTTTAATCACACCAGGTTTGGAACTTCTGATCAATACAATGAACTTCCGCTCACTAACATGAAAAGTAATGAGCAAAACTGATTTAAATTGCAAGTTCATCAATTCATAATGAAGCTGAAGATAAAACCTCTTTATAGTTTCCTTTTTGCAAGCTTTTGGAAATTTTACTAAGGAACACTTTTCAAAATCACATTTTATTGTTTAGTTGTTTTTTAATAAGTAATAGATTAAATTTTAAGCCAATCCTCAGTATATTTATTACCCCCATGCAAAATAAACAGAGAGAGGCAGAGTGTAAAAATGCCCTTTATTCTCTGCAGGAGCTCTTGAGGTCAAAACTCCATCTGCATTTTTTAGTGCTATGCATATACTCTAAATCACAGTTGGATTTATGTTCCAGCTTTGGAATTTATATCACATCTATGTCATGTCTACTTCCACACCTTCAGTCAAGGTTCAGGCCCTAAATAGTATTTGAAAATGCTGGAAAGCTTTGTTTCTTCTACTCATTTCAGCATTTAAAGAAAAGAAATCAATATAGCAACCAGAAATGTCCCACTTCTAAAACTGAAAGGATATGATAACATACATATATATCCAAAAAATAAAAATCATTTACAGCTACAGATAACATTTTTAGACAGATTTAAACAGTAAGAAAAATAATGCATTCATCCTTCATATATATTGTCTTAAAATAAGAACTATTTAAATGCCAGTGTTCTGTATGTTAATTAAAATTTCCATCCAAAAGTTAAACAAAAACAAAAAAATTCAAGTCTATAAAATAACAGTATCCAGCACTCTTTAAATGCAAATTAGTCTAAAAAATTAAAAATTAGGCAAAGAAATTTAAACACCTCATAAGCAGGCAGGCAAAGTGGAAGACCACAAAGGAAATGCAGAATATAATGACATTGTGACAGTTTGTCAAGTATTGACTTCCAATTTCAATTTTAATGTTAGTATTTTCCATAGATATGATCCTTAGAATAAATTGATTTTACAGTGTAATAAATTGTTTTTACAGTGATAGATGAAAACTAATGTTTCAATGTGAACATTGTGGCCCTTTTATTAGGAATGTAAATGACAGATAGCATTTAAATGTAAATCAACTAGTTTTAGAGGTCACTGATCAAGAAGAATGATTTGCCTTTAGAAAAGTAACTGATGAGGAGGAAAATGGAACAAACGTCAATTTCTTTTTTTTTCTAATCACAATTCTTTAATATGAATGAGAAGTAAAACAAGGAAACCACAAAATTGAGATACACAATGCCTTTCCTATGGTAATCTGCATTTAGAAACCGTGGAAAAATCCTTTGGAAAGATCATTTGTGATTACAACAGGCACACATTTGGAAACACTGTTTAAGGGGTAAGAATCCTGCATTGGCAAAAAAATAAGCCATAAAATCTGATAGGTCTTTTCCCACCCTAATTGCTTCAGTTTTGGGCCTTGTGCATCACGCATTACCCCACAGCAAAACAGAACAAGAAGTGTTTAAGACACAGCTCCACTGTCTAAAACACCAGCCAAAAAATCCCAGAGAAGTGCTGATGGCCTTTCCAATTTAAGTTGTGGCTGCCAGCAGCATGTGCTTACATTACACAGATTTGCATGTGGCACTGCTGTGCTCTTTTACACTACCTAATAATTAAAAATAAAAGCACAGAGGTATCTGTTAGTTCCCTTTCCATACAAATGGGCTAACATTTCATAATAGAACAAGTCAAAAATATAAAAATTGAACAAGTAGTCCATGTTTGTAAGAATATTACTAATCTAAACAAAGTGAAATCAATAAGCTTTATCCTGTGTGTTATCTGGAAATACATGGTGAGGAAGAAAGATACAGTGAAATACTAATGATGCTATAACCATTTCCTGATAGGGCAAGACTTCTTTATTATTCTTTAACTACCTAAGAGTATCTCTATTAAATGAAGCTTTGAAGTTTTCAAGGAAAATAATTACATTTACAATTTATTTCTGTTCTTTCCAAACATTATTCAACAGTCTAGGCCAATGTCTACAGTTATTTTCAACCTTTATCATCCTTTCAAAAAAAATGAAGAAAATACTTTGCAACACTAAAATGCAGCTCTAAAGTAGTCACTTGAAGCCCGTCTGGATTTAAACAAGCTTCAATGTAACAGAACTTCTTGGAAGACTGAGCAGAGAAAAGATGAGCAATATATTCCAGCTAGGCAGTTCAGCATCCTTCTCAGTTGTAATGCCTCCAGAGGAAAGATGGGATAAAGTAATTCCCTGCTGGCCTTTACTTTCAGTCCTTGTGAATTTGAGTTTGGCTCCTTAGGGTGACGTTAGCACTTTGCCTCCTGTGGACTGTGGTTGGTTTGCATGGGCATCACAGAAATCACAGAATTATTTAGGTTGGAAAACCCCTCCAAGATCAAGGAGTCCAACCTGTGACCAACCCTCACCTTGTCACCAGCCCAGAGCACTGAGTGCCACATCCAGGTCTTCCTTGGACATCTCCAGGGGTGGGGACTCCAAACCTCCCCGGGCAGCCCCTTCCAACGCTCTAACCATTTTTCTATGAGGGAATTACTGCTGATGGCCAACCTGAACCTCCCTAGCCCAGCTTGAGGCTGTTCCCTCTCCTCCTGTCCCCTCCTGTCAGGGAGTTGCCTGTCAGACTCCTCGGCTGTCCCCTCCTGTCAGGGAGTTGTGCAGAGCCACAAGGTCGCCCCTGAGCCTCCTCTTCTCCAGGCTCAGCCCCTTTCCCAGCTCCCTCAGCTGCTCCTGGGGCTCCAGACCCTTCCCCAGCTCCATTCCCTTCTCTGGACTCTCTGCAGCCCCTCAATGTCTCCTTGGAGTGAGGGGCCCAGAACTGGACACAGCATTCAAGGTGGGGCCTCACCAGTGCCCAGGATAGGGGGACAATCCCTGCCCTGGTCACTGCTGTTTCAGAACACAAGGAGAGGACAGATCTTAACAGGAATAATTCGGTAAATTCCTAAAGCAGAACCTGGGGGAAGGAGAAAAGGACCAATCAATCCAACTTCCAATAGTAAGAGATTCAACAATTCCAAAAGCCAAAGCAGAAAAATTCCTTTCACCTAAAATTCTGGGGGTGATGATGATGTCCTTCAGGCAGCTTGGTCATCAGATTCACTAAGGGAGGGGGGTCATTTTCTGGGATCTGAAAACTGAGACAATGTTGTTGGAAATGTAACCCCTAACTTTGCCTCAAAGAAAGATTCTACAACCAACTCTCAGCCCCAAGCACCTCCACTTACTGGTATATGGATTGTCAGCTCAGCACCTCTTACTAAACAAAGATGCACATATGATTCCTCCAAACCTCCATTTTCCTTATCTCCTAGTTTAATAAAACATCTCAAAGCTACATCTCCACACCATAGAAATGACAAATTCCCTGGATTTTCCACATGCGTGTTGGGAAAGAGCAGGGATTTCTGGAGCAGGTTGCGCTCCAGAGCATCTGAACCCAGAACTCATCAGCCCTGTGGCACAGTAACACAAACCACGTGCCCAATATCCCATTTCTGAAACTCTGGAATGATACAGGAATAATCAGAACTAAACGAGTGATCATTATTTTTTCCTTAATATATGAAAATCACTGTGCATCTACAAACTCTGTATTCTACAGAACTGCCAATCTCTTCAATAAACAGACCAAAGGGAGAAAGAGAAATCTGTCACAGGAGAAATCAGTTAAAATGTCTGACAAAAAACCAAGGCTTTTCATTTTAATACTGATAATTACAGAAATTAAATAATGCTGGCAATGGTATGGTGATAATTATACACACAGAAAAAAAAAGGAGCAGATTAAGCAAATTACTCAGAAAAGCTGTCTCATGAAAATACATACGTTAAATTTTAATATTTTTTTAGACAGGAAATGGTAATACCATTTTTTAAAAGAATTATTATCTATTTCTCTTAGAAAACAGAATTTGTGGCATCACTAACAGATTTCTGATCTACACTCTCCAGGAGCATCACCTTCATATCCACAGTCAAATAACAAAATTTAGCACAACTAGGTTTGGCTATAGTCCAAAACTTAATCCAAATAAATAAAAAACCACAAACCACATTTCAAGCCATTTCTTTTTCTTAAAGCAGAACCAGCTGGATGCGCTGCTCAGAAATCTAATTTGAGCTGTAACTGAAATGATTTTTTTTTTGTATTCCAGTTGATAGTCCAAGTTTACTACACACTGGCATCTCAGCAATAACCTGTCCAGCACTGCCTGTCAGTGCTGCCACAGTAATATCATGGTGAAAAAATCTCTGGTCATCTTGTCCCACATTTCATCCCATCCCAGGTCTTCCGCCATTTGAGAAAATGCTCCAAGGGCTGGAGCCCCTCTGCTCTGGAGCCAGGCTGGGAGAGCTGGGGGTGCTCACCTGAAGAAGGGAAAGCTCCAGGGAGAGCTCAGAGCCCCTTGCAGGGCCTAAAGGGGCTCCAGGAGAGCTGGAGAGGGACTGGAGACAAGGGACAGAGGGACAGGACTCAGGTAATGGCTTCAAACTGTAAGGGGGAAAGTTTAGATTTTATTTTAAGAACAAATTTCTAAATAAGTCATGAGGCATTGGACCAGAGAGCCTAGAGAAGCTGTGGCTGCCCCTGGATTACTGGAAGTGTCCAAGGCCAGGTTGGATGGGGCTTGGAGCAGCCTGGGATAGTGGATGGGGTCCCTGCCCACAGCAGGGGTTGGAACTGGATATTCTGCAAGGTCCCTTCCAACCCAAACCATTCCATGATTCCATGACCCATTGACATTTATTCATGCACTGCAGTGCTGGGCTACTTGAACGCCTCCATTTCCTGCATCTAAGAGATGATTTTAAAAAAAGTGCTTTGCTGTTTTGTAGATGTGGGAGGGCTTCTGCTCCTGCCCCACTTCCCAGGTGCAGCCTGAACATCCCTTTCACCCTCGAGGTACCACAAAAGCTGCATCTCTCAAGTGCTCCCATTGCACACTTCAAGGACAACAGCACGTGAACCACAAGCAGTGCCTGAATTGTGGCAATGAAACACGGGGACTAAAGAGGTTAACTGCAAACTGCAGCTTCTAATTTCCTTATTTTATTCTGGTGTGAACAAATTAACAAACTGTTATTAGCCTCAGTCAGAACTGAACTGGTGGAGGAAGAGCTGGGAAGAAATTTCAGGTGCCACTGAACTGGAACTTATCTAATGAACTTGCTGGTTTGAATTCCTGGTTACATTAAGTGCTATTACTCTAAAGGCTTAGAGGGATCTATTATAACAAGAGAGAAAAAAAAGAAAAAAACAACCTTTTTTTTAATTCCAAATTAAAAAATTTAATTCATCTGATGCAATTATTTCTTGTACGGGAAGAGGCCCAGGCCCAGGCCCAGGCTTTTCCTTTGTCAATCCCACAGCCCAAATTCACCATAAATTTGCTATCAAGTCCATGATTGGGCTCAGTGATCTCAGAGGTCTTCACCAACCTTAACAGCTCTATAAATCCATGAAGGAAACCAAGAAATCACTGTCTCTAGAACGATCTTTTCATTCCAGCTTTGCCTTCGCACGTCCCAGATGAGATTTCTCAATCATTTAAGATTTCATGCCACATAAAGTTTGCTGTACGAAAGGGAAATTCAGCATTTAGGCAAATCAGCAGTTCTTTTCAAGCCAATAATTATTTCTTTTATAAGGAGAGAAGTTTACAACAACGTTATGCAAATTGTCTCTCTAGATTTTTGGTCATTTGCTTATTTTTTGTAAATAATGAGAACACTTGACTTTTAAAATATTTGAGAAAAGTTTTTAATAGCACAACTGCACCACAGAAGAGCTTGACTATACTTTTATTGCCCTATAAGTGGAAAACTAACCCTTTTAAATTTGCTAAGTCATATAATTATTCTAAAATATGGTAATTTTTTAAAAGACAGATTTTGACCACAGAGGCATTTTCACTGCTGTTTAACATTTGAATTCTTCTACCTTTGTTATATTTCTGCAATGAGTCTAAGTTCCCATCG
Source organism: Sylvia atricapilla (assembly GCF_009819655.1). Classification (NCBI taxonomy): domain Eukaryota; kingdom Metazoa; phylum Chordata; class Aves; order Passeriformes; family Sylviidae; genus Sylvia; species Sylvia atricapilla. The sequence continues at coordinate 23,556,354 of NC_089143.1, read as the reverse complement.
TACAAGCATGTTGTGCTTGAAATCTTTCCTGAAAATATACCTAGGGCATCCCAGATTAAGGGAGGGGGAGGGTTTAACATCAATTATTAACGTAATATGTTCCACCTCATGATTTTATGTGCCAACTTCCATGTATAACTTTTGAGTTTCTTCAAAAGCATGCATAAGGGCAGAAATTAATAGATTTAGTGATGATGGATATTTTTGTCCAGCTTTTTACCAACACTATGAACGCAGCAATAAACAACTGAAGTGAAACACTGAAACTATCAATTACTGTTTACATACATCTCCATTCAAACCATGATTTTATTATGATTTCAGCCTTAATCCATGCAGAAAGAATGTTTAACCTTGCAGGTAACTTGTAGAAAACTGTTCAGTAAATTTCCACTTGTTCTGAAGTATCAATATAGAGCATATTCATTCAATATTTGCCCCTCCCTAAATCAGCAGAACTATGTTCACTGCTACAAAAAACAGAAGTGAGATGTAAGAATATCTGCACCCCCAAGTTAAACACCAGTGGAACAAATGGCAAAGACTTACATCAACATTCAGGTGACTAAAATAACCACTCCAAATAGTGTTTTACTGCTTTACATTTCTTTCACCGGGAACTAACAAGCATTGACCAAATCAAAGGCTTTAACTACCTGCTATGAGCATAAAGATCTCCCTGACACAATCCATTATCCACCTGCCTGCAGAAAACCAGCTTAAATGTTGCTAAGATTTCTCAGAAGAAAGATTTTCAGCCTGTTCAGGCTGGCTGTCCATTATTTGAAATAAAATATTTTGCCAAGCAGCTTCTATTTTCTACAGAAAAAAAATTTAAAAGAGAGAAGAAAAAAAAAAAAAACAAACAAAAAAACAGGTAAAATGACGGAAATTGCAATCCCCACAAGGATAAAGAGAACACTAAAAACAGTTCAGCCACAATATCTGAGTTATTTGCAAATTGGGATCATTCATGAAAACTGATGCAATATGAAAAAAATATTAAAAGTAAAACAAAAAGGAAAGAACAAAACTAACTACTTTTGAAGGGAATGGATATAGTGTGGAAAGGAATGACTACAAGGTTTTAAAGGTCACATGGAAAGCAACAGAACTGCCAGGGTGCATTCAGTCTGGATACTCAGCTTTTAGAGCAGTTACCAAGAAACAAGAGGTACAGAAGGAAGTCATGTGGCTTCTAAACCTTCTATCTGGAGAATCACACTCCCAGTCAAAAATGAAATTATTATCTCTCTGTCTTGTTATACAGGTATTATTTTTGGATTTCTTCTTATGTTGTCCAATCCAACCTACACCTAAATCTTCCAAGATATTACTCTTGTGACATTCTGACTCATCCATATACCTGAAGCTATGCTTCCTCCTCCTCTTCTTGATGTTATCATCCTGCACCTCACTGTCTGCACTCTCTGTTAACAGCAATCTTATTCCACCACATGCACTCAGAAAACTACTACAAAGGCACTTCAGCTTTTTGTAAAGTCAGTGCTTTCTCAAACTTCTTCTACGAACTAAATCACCTCTCTGCATCACTCTGCTCACCTTCACTTTTAAAGCATTTCAAAACTTCACTCAGACACCCACTGGGCTGCAGTTTAATGAGCCTTCCCTCCCGCAGCACTGATGGTTTCAGCAGCATCCACCTGTTCCTCGCCACTTCTTCCTATCCACATGCTCTGCTCCCAGTTCTGCTCAATACAAGGGCTTGTTGAGGTACAGAATGAACTGAGTGAAACCAAGAAGGAAATAAAAAGTCCAGGTTTGGAATAAGTACTTCTAAAATGAAAGTTAATTTAGCGCACATCAGCTGTGCACAAATGACAGAGCACAGCTCAGGAGGCTGGCACAGAATGAGAATCATCAACAGCAGCTGCTTGACTTAGCCCTGGAGCTAAGGAATTACTGAAAATAAGCTTTCTGCAACAGGACATTGAGTTCAGCTCCAAACATCCCATAAGGCAGCTGACTAAACTGCTCAACAGGTAACACTGCACCCTCTCAAAGGCTGGGCTTGACACCTGGCAGGAAACTCTTCCAAACTTCTGCTCCCTCATTGCTCCCCTCCAGCCTCCTCCCAGGGCTTGACTCGGCTGCTTCATGGAAGGAAACTCAGCAGTGGTTGGGATTGGTGCAAGTTGTTATCACTGACCCTAACCTTGGTGATTGACTCTAACTCTGTGTTTGCACAACATCTGAAAAACTCCAGCTATCACTTGGAACAGAGGAGCTGGGCCTCGTTTTGCCAGGTATTTACACTGCACTTGGCACAAACAGAAGGGGAATGCTGCCCAAGACTCATAACCAAAGGTACTGTCACGAGTGACACCCCACCCTCCCCTTCCCTCTCAGAGAGTCATAGAAATCATTACAGAAACCATCACTGCTGACATGACAACAACAAGGTGAAGCTCCCTTGTTTCCCATCTCCCTCTTCTTTCTTGAAACAGAAATTTAATCTCGAAGTGCTGATTTAATGTTCATCAAATCCCAGACTGGTTTGGGTAGGAAAGGCCCCTAATGAACATCCAGCTCCACACCTTCCACTATCCCAAGTCACTCCAAGCCCTGTCCAGCCTGGTCTTGGACACTGTCAGGGATCCAGGGGCAGCCACAGATTCTCTGGGCACCCTGGGCCAGGGCCTCCCCACCCTCACAGGGAACTATTCCTTCCCAACCCTGCCCTCTGGCAGTGGGAAGCCATTCCCTGTCCCTCCATCCCTTGTCCCCAGTCCCTCTCCAGCTCTCCTGGAGCCCCTTTAGGCCCTGCAAGGGGCTCTGAGCTCTCCCTGGAGCCTTCTCTTCTCCAGGTGAGCACCCCCAGCTCTCCCAGCCTGGCTCCAGAGCAGAGGGATTCCAGCCTTCAGAGCACCTTCTCAAATGGCAAAAGTCCTGGGATGAGATGAAACACAGGAATATAAACAAAGGAACTCTTGCAGCACGATACAGAGAACCCTGATCTGACGTTCCCTTCCCCCGAACCAAAGTGTTGGAAGTTTCAGTGCAGTTTTTGCAAACCACCTGTCTTCCAGAGCAGGTGGAAAGGCTGTTTGGAGAGCATTTTTCTGCAAATGGAATTTGATTAGTACATGAACCTTCCATGTAATGTTCTTATAATGAGTAAATTAGTAGGTGATATAAACCTCTGGAAAAGGGAAGACTGTAATGAAAACCTTATTATCCTTTTTACAGTAAGGCTGAACAGAAACTGATGCTATGTTTAAATTGATCATGGTTTTATTCCCACCCCCAGGCAAACCTGCAAAAACTCAATGAGCAGTGTGATTTAATTAAGTATACGTATAATGAACAATTTTCCTGTCCTTTGAAAACAACTGATTTGAAGGAAGACTGCGGCATAATGACTGACATCTGCGTTCTACAGCCTTTTCAATCTGCACAGGATTTCCTACTACTGACTGAAGGTGCAAGAATCACAAATACAGAGAAAGGAGAGGAAAAACAGTCTTAATATGCTGGGAGCACATGAATTTTAAACAGCTGAGAGAAATGCAGCAACTTTGTGGACTTGGTGGGAAGTCTGCTATACTGAGAAAGCTGTTCAAACATCCCCTCTGCTGAGCCTGGAAGAGGATGCTCAGGACACCCAGGGACTTCAAAGAAATCTGGAACTGTCGTGGATTAGAAACTGCCCTGGCTGTATCCATTTGTACCGAAGCAGGACAGCACTTGTCTTGGGAAAGCACTCTAAGAAACGGCAGAGAGAAAATATTTGGCTTTCTAGATATAAATCTCTGCTCTTTGGAAGGAGAGAGCAGCAGGGTATGAGACAAATACACAGAAGTTCCTCAGCTTGCTTGGTTTTGTCCTAACTCCACACAGGAAAAAAACCTGGCTGACCTCTAAAACGCAGAAAAATCTCTACACCAGAAAAAAAATAGCATTAAATGTGGATTTTTTTTCTATATCTCTTACATAAAGATGTCTGAAAAACAGTGCTTGATCCTTAAAATATCCAGCACTCTACAACTGTACTTTTTGAACCAAGAGACATCTATAAGCACACATGGTTACAGGCTGTACACTTGCAGTGAGAGAGAGAGCGACTGTGTCGGGTACTTCAGTGAGAATCCACAAAATCCATTCATCTGGAAAAGCAGCAGCCAGATCCATATGGTCAGATGACATAAATCTGAGATGCTTGTGGTTCTGCGTTGCCACGTCCTCTAAGTGGCCATTTCAAAATTATTATGGAAATTTAAAAGATTACCTGTTCTCAAAACAACTGAAATTTTAAACACAAAAAAACTTCAAACCTATTACATGAGGTGCAGTGCAAGGGTATTTTAAGAGTTTAAAGCATTTTTTCCCTGATGCTATGATGTTATTCTCAGAACGAAACTGATTTCGTCACTAATGGGTCTGAGAAGAATCTGAGAAGCAATACAGAAAGGAATAGTACCAACTCCAAAAAAAATATATAGATATAGAGATATTTAACAGAAAATCCAAGACACAATGGTACAGTAACCACAGAGTTGTATTTTGAATTGTTTGCAACCTGTCCAAGCAATTACCATCACTCTGTGCTCTGCCCACAGAAGAAACTAACATATCTAATCTGGTTTTCAGTTTTCAGAACACTTCTCCAGTCTGACTCCTACTGGAACTGAAAATCCCCCAAGTCAAGGAGAAAGAGAGAAAATGCATTTTCTTCTTTACCAACATTAAAACATGCAGTAACTTCTAGCATAAATACATAAACACCTGATGTTTTCTGATGGGATTAACTAAAAAGTGATTAGTATTTGCAGGCTAAAGGAAATGTGAGACGTGAATAGGTGACAATGGAATGCCAGTCCTTCAAAAAAAGCAATTTTCCTAACATCAGATTAATTTTTCCACAGAGGAACTTTTCATACACAGTTTTCATCTTGATAGCGAATCTTTGATCAGTGTCTCAGAAAAAAAATAATCTCTGTGAAGATTAAGAAAACAAAGGAACCCAGATAAACTCAAAAAAGCAATGAAACTTTCAAGCTGTCAGGTAAATAAATTATAACAGCACCTCGGTGGAATACAAAGAGTTTCCATATAGGATTATGATGGAAAATTAAACGGTTCAGAAACAAAACAAAACAAAACAAACAAAACCAAAAAAACAAGTCCACCCCCCCCCAAAAAAAAGAAGAAAAGTAAAAAAAGAAAAGAAAAAATAAAAGAAAAACCAAGGTGAAACTGGCACCTTTTCAAACTAAGTAATACATTAAGCAGTGATAAAAAATGGCAAAAAGCAGCCAATGTCAATCCAAGACCTAATCAATGCTCTCTGTGCTACGAAACCTGACCCCTGAGGCAGCTGCTGGATCTGAGACAGGGGAACAAGGGTGAGACCAAACATGAATACATGGTGAGCTAGAAAGTAATTCAATTTTAGTGACATGATATAAGTCATTGTATCCGTTTCCTCTAAAACACCTTTAACCAACATTTCAGTCTCAGCCATCTTTTCTGGAAGCTTCCCTGTGAACACCCTTCAGAGGCTGTTTCAGAACAAGGATGCTCAGACTCCCCTTGTTTTTTTCTTCTGGGCTTCATCCTCTTTGCCTTTTACCTTTCCTACCTCCGTTTTTTACCAGCTGCCAACTCTCTGCAACACTTTTTGCTTCTAAAGCATTTGAAAAAGATTCATAATTGGTTTTCACATCTTGAACGTTTTTACAGAATTATTTTTGGCCTCCTGTATAACATTTTGGGCATGGAATACTTACACATTATGGTACCTTTTTTAAAAAAATTCTCTTATCTAAAAGTAGCTTTCGCTGCTGTCCTGAGTCCTCATTGCTTTTCCCTCATTTTCTATTTTAATTAATATTATTTATTTTACCTACTTCCTTGAAATGGTTGGACTCTATGATTTCCCAGGTCTTTTCCAACCTAAACGATTCGATGATGCTGTGAAGCTTCTCAAGAACAAAATCCCAAAGTGTTCTTTTTAATTGCCTTCTAATCCTATCTCCCTGTATGTGTAGTTCTTTCTGAAGATTAAACACTACCATAGTGAATTCGCCTTTTTCCCCCACCTCCTACAAGGCTTTGAACCAAAATTTCTGTGATCACCGTTTCAGATGTTTTCAACAGTAGCAGTTTTAGTCCCAAACTCCTTCAAAACCAAGTTTTCCTCTCCTGTGATCCCTGACTACACTTCAGTAAAGTTGTCTTCAGACAAATTCTGCCTCATCCTCACTGAGCTTTTCCTACTTCACTGCAGAACTTCAGTCCATGCAATGGAATTATATTGCTTGTTAAAACAATTAACTCGTTTATTTAATTGGATTCTGAGTTTTCTGGAATGTATAGCACAACCATCATCCCTCTGTAGCTTGTACAGCATCACCAGTCTCCAGAAGTTACTCCTGCCACCACATTGAAAAAAAAAAGGAGGTGAAGAGTAAAGTGACTATTTCTAATGATTAATATAAAAAATAAATTAAGCACTCCATCATAAATCTTCATGTTTTGACTGTAGATCTTATGAAGCTCAGTGACCAGGGGCAAAAATGGCTAATGAAAATGAATTTTCAGTGCATAAAATGGAGAACAACATGGGAATACCATGGGGAAAAGTAGCTCTACTTTACATGTAAAATGGTTGGATGGAAGATGGCAACTGATCCCAGAGCCCTCTGAAAAACTAAATTTCTGCACAACATTGTTCAGGAAAAAAAATGCAAAATACTTGTATGTCACTATCCATTCCACATCTATATTCTTAGTGCCTCATGTCATTCCATCTCCACAAAGGTGGAAGAACCAGAAAAGGTCTCCATGACAGGAGATATGGAATGCTTTCCATAAGAAGAGAGTCTAAACACACCTCATTATTCAATTTTTACATAAATCACGAAGAAGAAACATGATTAAACCATACCCCATCCCTGGAAGTGTCCAAGGCCAGGTTGGATGGGACTTGGAGAAACCTGGGATAGGGGAAGGTGTCCTTGCCCATGGCAGCAGCTTGGAACAAGATGACCATTAAGATCCCTTCCAACCCAAACCATTCCACGATTCTGTGTGAAGACAGACGGCATGAAGACGAACAGAACTCACAACAGTTCCCACAACACAAGAACTTTAATGCACCTCAAATTCTTCACTCATCAGATTTCAAACCATCAAAGAGGCAACACTTCTCCCCTCAGATCTGTGGGTGCAGGATGTTTCAGAAGTGAAGAGAACATTAAGGAGGGACTCTATGAAACAATAACTTATCTGTCCGCAATTAAAGCCTCTGGTCCAGTTGCTGCCCTGAGAGTCCATAAACAGCTGGTTCTTAGAGGCTGGATGGAACATCCAGGGATCAGTCAGACCACACATATCCTCTTGTTTCCAAACACCATCATGGAAAGAAGGACAGATTTTATTTTTCACTTTCCCTGGGATCAGCATGCTTAGTACTTTCTGAGCTGCAGAAATCTGTACAACACACGCTTAGACTTGGCATTCCAGAGATGTCATCAGACCAACCCACAACTCTGCTAAAATCCTATACTTGTTCTAACACAGAACAGTCAAAGAACTTCATCAAACTTAGAATGTTCAGTTCACTTTCAAACTTTTTAGGCATCCACATGTTTGTGTTTAGGTTTAGGAATCAAAGCTCCAGTCAATGGAGGCACTTCCAAAAATTCTTCAAAAGATCTCAGGCAGATCTTCCCCGTCATAGTAAAGTTCTACTGAATTCAACTCATCCCAGTATTTGCTGATTTACAAATGTGTAAGACAGCACTTCCCGAGTCTAATTAAAACTTTCCTCACGCATCTGTTAAAAGCAAAAATATACTTTAAAAAACCCCAAACAAACCCAAAAAGCAGCAATAATACACTACATGCTCCACTTCCCAAAGCTGGATGTCATTCACAAATCTATCAGGTTTTATTCTCCACACGAGGCGACTCACTGCATGTTCACTCCCTTCAATCTTCAAACATTTGGTTAATATATGCAGGAAACAAAGCTAGAATAGCTGGCTTATGAAAAGGGAGGTTTTTCTATAAACTCAGAGCTTGCAAAGGTGCAAAAATTTGCCCGGTACATAAAAGAATATTTAGCATACAGTGGAATATTTAAGTAAAAGAGACATTCTTTCAGTGGGATTTATCCATGTCTCACAGAATAACAGAGAAATAATGATATTAATAAGGAATTATTCTACATAAAAGACAAATAATCAAGTAAATTTGGCCCAAAGCTAGAGGGAAATATCAGCCAAGTATTGGTAGGGATTGCCTAAGATTACCATTTTCTTTACCTAAGAAATGAACATGCCTTACCTAAGAAAGGCACAAAGCCCCAAAGCTCACTTTCAGTCTGAATTTTATGATGATACACTACTCTTGGTCAAAATGTAATGGAGAAGGCGAGAACACTGAGAACAGTAAAAACCAGAATTTACTCTCAGTCTTTCATCAGCCTGTTTTTATGGTATTTGACAGGAAGCCACCCTAGCAGCCCCTAAAGAGTAAGAACATCACAAATCTTAGTTTTATTGCCCTTTTCATAAAAAGTTCTTCAAAAGCTCATGTTTCATCCATCTTCTAACTCCAAATTTTTCTACTTTGATGTTAGGCTTTAAACAGACAGGGATTTTAAACTTCTTTTCTTGTTGTGCTTTCCGCTTGCACATCATAACACCTAACCTCTCTCTCAGAATTCCTTCTACTCGTTTTTATTTCTTAATGCAAGCCAGAAGAGTGCCTCCACTACTTTTTCACTCCCCATTCTGTACCTGGCAGAAATCTCTATTTCCTTTGTTTGATTTGAAATCAGAGAGTTGTAAGAAACTAGACAGCTCCTCACAATAGCAGAGGAAACTTACAGAGAGCTCTGTTTTTCCCAAACACAAGACCTATCATTTTACCTCATCTAGAGAAGAAATAAACTCTACAATTCCTTTCAATCAGGCCATAGGCTATAGTTTGTACTATCAATCATAACCATTACTCAAATCCAGAGAGTTCCAACATCCACAGGCCTTCTCTGTTAATAAAAGAGGCAAGTCCATTTTTCAAACTGAAATACTATGGAACAGCAGCCGAAAACAGAGCAAATTAAAAATAACCAAGTAAAATGAACAAAACATTTCAGTAGGTCTCACCATCCTCTGCTAACTGATAAGGTTGCTACTCTTCTTCCTCCCAAATCTTTAACAAACTAAGCATTTACTTCCAGGGATGGGATTAATAAAATATCTGATGACAGATATTTTACTTTTTCTTTACCTCTGAACTTCCTCAGTCTGAAACAGATGCCACACAAGTCTTGGTGAAAACAGAGACCTGCTGTGCTGTGGGAGAAACTTCACTTTTTCCCTTAAAACCAGTTAAAACCACGTAATCATTTAAAGAAAAAAATTACCTAGGTGTTTCTCATTTGTCACCTGGATTTAAATGGAAGTAGAAATACGAGCTCTTTGATCATTACAGAATGTTTATGAAGCTGCACAGAAATAATTCACAGTGCTGGCCTGTGACAGCAAAGCAGCACTAAAGGAGACAGTGATTTAATTTCTAACACCTCAGCGAGCCCTGGGTGGGTGCTGGTACTACAAAAGAGGAGAATCATCCTTGCTGAAGAGGCTCCTCTAACCTCTCCCTAAATCAGGGCAGATTTGGGCAGAAGGGCTGTACAAGCCAGGAGTCAGGGATAAAATGTGATATTCTTTCTAGAGGACAGGGAGCTGTTGCTTAGAAACTGTTTACAGACAGATCCTGCTGGTGTACCTAAAAAAAAAAATAAATTAGGTCATTCTTGGCTGGAGGTAGGAGAGATCTTTATTGATACAACGCCCTCCATGTCTCTCTTTACTGTCAATAATTAACAATCCTTTAGGAAGGCTGCTTGAATGCTCTTTTAACCAACAACTGCACATTCCCAATGGCAGAATTACCCATTTTGAAACAATCTGGTGGGTAAACTGACATCACAGTTCCCTCAGGAGGGAGCCTGAGCCCAGGTTCCAGGTACAGATTGTGCCACTTTAGGAAGGGACTGGCATCAAAAGTGAAATCAGAAGGGGGTGGAGGCAAAGTGCAATTAATCTTAATTGTTGTAGAGAAATAAATAAAAAAAAAAAAAAAAAAAAAAAAAAAGGAAAAAAAAACCATGACAATATCATTGGATCAAAGGGAAAAAAAAATTCAGTTCTACTTTTTAAACACCTGATGAAACCAGGTCTGCTAAAAATGAAAGGGGAAAGGCCACAACACTTCTTTGAAGCTGTGAGAGAACAAAGTTTGCCTTGAAGAACAAAAGGTGAGGTTGGAACTGGACCACTTTATTAAGGAAAGTACTAAAAGGAGTTCCAAAGTATCTAACACAAAGTTGCAAGCAAGCACTCACTGCTCAGAGAGAAAACAAATTCGTTCAGAGCAGATGGGAAAGAAAAATTATATCAATCCAGAGCCAGTTTTCTCCTCCGCATAAATAATCCACGCTTGAACAATTTTTCCTCATATAAATAACCACATTTATAAGAAGCCTCAAGTAAGAAGGCTCTTATATCATTAGTCACTTAAAAACCACTCCAAAAATTCAGACAAATCACTGCTTTCTAAGTAAAAGAAAATAAAACGCACAGCTTGCGGTAATAAACAGCTCATTGTCATCTCATTCCAGAGCAAGTAACTTCTTTCTCTTCACTTAAAAAAAAAAAAAAAAAAAAAAAAAAAAAAAAAAAAAAAAAAAAAAAAAAAAAGTAGCACGGGCTTGTTTTCTTATATTAAGCAAATCATATCAAATGAATTCAAGTATTAGAACATGCAACCTAATGTGTAGAAGGGACAAATGTCACAGTGATATCATCAAAAAATAAAATTGGTGTTGTAGAACAAGCACCTCTAGTTGAAACTTCAGGGGCAGATCTCGAATTCATCAACAAAGCCCACATTCTCTGTAGTGTCAGCAGAAGGTCACCGTGCCATTCTCAAGGGCAGAAAAATAAGGATCGGGAGAGCTTTTGTAATTTAATCGAAGTTCCTGAATTCTAAGGACAAGCACGAGCCTGTGTTGTGACACTCTGAGTGACAAAGACTCTCTTCGGATGATTTGTACAGGTGCAGTTAACATGTAAGACACAGGTCTGGGGTTTCAAAGCCAACCTAACACAGGTTGAAAGTCTGGGAAAATTGATTAACTCCTTCACTCAGTGCCTGGCTTCCCACCCAGGGAACGTGGCCCATGAGATAAGATCCAGGTCCCCCATGCCAGAAACACAGGCAAAAACAGCCAGGAAAAAAAGACTCTTAAAAACTATTGTTATTCACAAATTCATCTAGAAATACACTTTGGATTAAAGTAATGCTAATTATTTAAAAAATTAAAGATAACATGGCCCATTTCCCAAAGGCTCCCAAAGCCACACAGGAGACTTATGAAGCGTGGAGGAGAGGCCAACCTGATTTTTATTCATGTGTTGTTGAGCTTATCTACATGGGAAACAGAATTATGCTCTATTTAGCCCTCTGTCAGGTTGTTCAGGTTTTAAAATAACTGTTAATGAAATCACAAGCCTTCAACACAAACAGCAGCAACAAAAATAGCACCAGGACAGAAAACATTGGACTGTAGCAACACTGAGCCAGTGTGGAGCAAAAAAGCATCTCCCTAACATTCAGCTGGCTTGAAATAAAACACAAAGAATAAAAGATTGCGTTTTAGTGAGGCTTCACTACAATAATTTGAATTTTGTAACAACCATCACAGAAATGCAGCTCTTAAAAATTAATTTTTCCCTTGGCCTATGAACCAAACTTAGCAAAAAACTAATTTAGCATGGGAAGTGCTCATTACTTTAACACATAAGGTATCTGGAAATCACCTGAAGCACAAAAATTTATCATAATAAAAAACAACATTTCCTATTTTTCAGCTTTTTCACAATATTGTGCAGAACTCAATTTAAACACATTCAAATGGTTTTAGCTTTAAAAATATTACTGATGTAATTTGTACTTCACTATTTAGAAATATATAGACATACACTTTTCTGGTCTGAAGTTTAGATTGAATTTCAGGAGTAACTCTCAACAAAATTCTTTCTTTAAAAGAGTAAAATCACACGATCACACAATGGTTTGGGTTGGAAGGAACCTTTAAAGATCATTTCATTCCAAACCTCCTGCCATGGGCAGGGACACCTCTCAGTAAAAGGTGGTGGTGAGTTTTTGCTTTGCATTTCCACAAGAGAGGACTTTGATAAATATGGCTAAAAACCCAACACCTTCTGTATGGGGATTAAACATGTGCAAGGACTGTATGTAGTGGCACGGTATTACTGCTGGGACAGAAGAAATCCTAGTGATTACACTAAATTTGGTGATTACCTCCACCAAATCCATCTATTTTATTTAGTGGGATCCAAAAATGAAAACACAACAGGTTTTCTTCAGACACCAAGATTCCCTTGGAGAAACAAATAATGAAACATTTCTAACATATTGACTGTGATCACTGCCCTTGACAGACCTTGCACTTCTCTTTGTTATGTTTTCCACAGTACTCTGTGTTTAGAAACACAGGCCAAGTGTTAATTCAGATTCATCACACATTTTGGGTCTGTAATACCCAAAATTTAAGACATTTGAAATTCTATTTCCACTTTGCCAAATTTGCTCTGAAATGCCAGTTCTCTCATGACATTTCACCATCATTCCATGTACTCTGCCACACTAAAGACTGACCCTGAGTTGCGGTTCCTCCCAGGGCATCTTTCCACCCACATCAGCACCTTTGGGGAGAAATACTTGAAAGTGAAACTTACCGAGTAACTCAGTGCTTTGGTATGGCAGGGGTTGTTTGAGGCACTGAGCTATAACCCAGAATATTGTATAAAATCAGACCTGCATGAGACCCATGCCCTAAGTGAGAATCAAAGCTGAACACTGCAAGGTCTCTTTCTCCGTTAGATTTAGGAAACTAAATCCACCTGTAATGTTTTCTTCTACTGGCCCAACATGACAAAAGAAGCTTCTCACTTCAGAGGAAAAGCAGTCTTCAGATTAAATCAACAACACAAAAAACAGCTCATTAAAATGAAAGATTGAGCAGCATGTATTGTGTATTTGCAGCAGCTCAGAAATCAGATGCAAAATAGAACTGATGTACCAGACACTTGCTGCTAATGGTTTTTTTAATGTTAAAATGGCAAAAAAAAAAAAAAAAAATCCTGCTCACACAAATCATTTGCTTTCTAAAGCATGTAACAGACACAATCAGTGCTCATGACTGCTCTATAAGGTAACACAGAAAAACGCTTGAATTTTCTAGAGATAGAAGCAATATATTTATCACTGTAACAGCACACAGGACTGGCTCTAGCCACACTTTTTTGAAAAGACACAGACACAATCCACAGCCAAAGGCAGAACCAGCTCCAGAAGTGTTGGGTAAGAGCTTTGCAACACTGATGAAAATTCTGTAATTAATTTCAGAGGATCAAGGATTTAATCTTGCATAATCTGAATACCCAAACTAGTCCTTTAGACAAGACAGCCAGAAACCATCTGCAACGCTGGAAGAGGCTCCTGGTAAAATAAATCTTTCTACTCAGTCCTTATTAAGTGTTCCCCATGCTTTACACATTTCTTGAAACTGGAGAAACGGATTTCAGATTCAAGGCACTGAATTTACTGCAAAAGGAGGATTAAATGAAGGCAGAGTTTAAATTCAATATGGATGCTTTGGTTTTATTTTAATGCATAAAGGAGGTCTACCTGCTTGGTACCTTTTCCTTTTTTGTATTTACATACTTTGCTCTTACTAAAAGGACCTCTAAGTACTTGAAGTTGTAAAAAGTCTTGCTGTGATGTACCTGTCCCACAGCAGCTGTGCTTTGCCTGTATTTACCACAACTGAGCTGCAATGGCCCACAGGTGACTTCCACTCCCCTTTCCAATTTAAGCTAGGTGGAAATTATTAAAACCACAGTTTATTTAAAGAGTGATTTCAAAATTCTTTCCACATTTACACCATCTTGCTTTCGCCCCAATGAAAAACAACTTATTACTGAAAAACAGCAGTCAAAGAGATACACCCAAACCAACCCAGCCAAGGGATGAGCGTAGAAGGTCACTCGAAATTTTTGGAGATACAATCAGCCTGTGCAACTTTCAGCAGTCATTTCAAGCACACCTGAAGTGTTTAAACGCCAATATCTTATTTTATAGATTCACAGAATATCCTGAGCAGGATATCATTCTCCAGTCTGTCCACACATCCAGGGCTGTCCCATCCCAGGTGCAGAATACAGGACTTGCCCTTGATAAACTTCCAATGGTATTTCTCTGGGGAATGTGGGTTTCAGTCCGGCATTAAAGGTGACTTCTGTGTAATCAAACATTGATTTCTCTGATCCACCCACGTCCTAATCATTACACAGCCCATCTCACTCTGTTTCAGGAAATATTTAATTACTGTGGATTATCTCCCAAGAGTTGACCAGGAAAAGCTGTAGACATCACAAATCCTGCAGCACCCCGAGGGTGGCACAATCCTTTCTTCTGGGTATCGCGGCAGCAGGACGGACCTCACACCACCTCTAACGTTTTTATGGTGCAGAGACAGCAAAACTAAGAGATCCCCACGTTTGCACCATTATGAAAACTGGTTTAAAAAAAATATTCAAAATATCTAACTCTAGAGTTTCCTCTTCCTCCTGACTGATCTTTTTGTGAAGAACCAGCCAAGAAACTGTTCTTGGGCTATGTAATCTTTTTTTGTTTCTTTTGGCTGACTGTCAACCACCCAGCAAAAATAAACTCATTAAGATGACATGAGACCTGAACCACACTCATGTTGTCAGTGCATCTCAGCATCATTCTCGTGAACCCAAAAGCCATAAAACAATCAAAATAAAGTTAAGCTGACTCCACCCTTAGGATGCAACCAAGTTTGCAAGGATCTGTCAGTCCAAAGTTAATGTCTGGCAGCATCTGAGCTAAAGGGGATGTGCAGCTTCAGCACATGTCAAGCCAAAATAGTTCTGAAACTAGCAGCAAAAAAGGAGAACATGGAGTGTGGAGCCTCCAAAAAAGCATCTCTGCCACAGTTAGAGCTCTCAACCTAATTGTGTTTGCAAGCCTACTATTTTTGCATCCAATCCACACTGCTCTCCCTGTGATGAATCTGTCCAGTTATCTGGGATTTCTCCTTTGCTGCCACCACATTTGTAGTTTGCAGAGCAGATCCCCAGCTAAAGGCCCACATGGAGCCTTGTAATCAGCAAGGTTCCTACTTAAAAGCAAAAGGGAAAAAAGTTACCATGGCTACTACAGTCACTCAGCTTTCTCAACTACTTCAAGACATTAATTCTGAAGGCTTTCTGGCTATGTTTGCACAAAAATGTATGCTTCCATACTACTCTGTCATGTAAATTAGGTTGTGCTGCAGCATCTGAGATCACCTGGGACCATTCAATACCTTTGGCTGGCATTCCAAGAAGACTCCACAACAAGGTGATGGTTTCACTGATCACATTAAGAAAATTATAATTAAATATATTAAATATAATTAAAACCAATAATAAAATGTTGTTTCTTACCCAGCCAAATGAAGGTAAGTATCTGAACACAGATACCCCAGACATTTTCTAGTACTTAGGGAGAATTTCTAAACAAAATAGAGTTGGTAGAAATTACAGAATTAGCACAAGGCAAACCACAAAGTATTTGCAGAAAATGCTCTGGAAATGCACTTAAGTTATTCAGAAGATGAGGAAAGCATACAGAGAATGATAAAATGTGTACGAGATTTGATGCTGGTTTTCACCCAAACACTGCATGAAAAGGAGACTCCTGCCCAGGACTTGTGTCCTCACTGCTCTTTAGCACCTTGAAAGCACCTGAGCACTTCCCCTACACCCACCTGCACCCCTGGGCTCAGGCCTGAATGCAAGGATTGGAATTTGGGTATGAAAGAAAAAAACAAACCCAACTTTGTTCGAGGATGCAATTAGAGTGCAAGAGCAAATTAACACATCGAGGGATTCATATTGCTGCCTTAGCCAGGCACGGAATTCTCCCTAAGCCACGCAAGGAAAATTAAATCACAGGCCAGAAATAGTTCTTCTCTCTCCTTTTCTTCACCTTCCTGTTCTTGCTAGGTATCAGATGTGACCCAGAAACAATACTTAGAGAGGCCAAGAATCAAAAAATTCATCCAAGTGAATGAAATTCAGCTTGAATTTTAAGGGGAGCACGGGCCATCCATGTAAGCCAGGTAAGAGCCCTGCAGGCTCTGCAGCGCTCCCAGCCAAGCAGGACATTTGTCAGAGCGTTTTTGTCCTGATTCTCTCCCTACGCCACCTCATCCTCCTTCATTCACAGGCTTCCTGACAATTTCTTGTTCTTAGAAGTATTTCTGCGGAGCATCCAAGCACGGGGAGTGTAGATGACGGAGATAATGGAGACGTTTAAAATTAGACTAAGCAGCTGTAATTCTGAATTTGCATTTCTGACTTGATTATAGTAAGCACTGAAGACTATCTGCACAAGAAGTAGAAAGGAGTTTATATGCTGCAATAAAAATATACTAATCTCTCTCACTTTGACCCCATTAAGGAGAAAAAAAGGGGTAATAAATGGTACTTTTATGGAAGTTGTTTCTTTGCTATTATACAACTTCATTTTAAAGAGTCACCTGTGGATTTTAATTGCAAGAATTAAAGTAACCAACTTTCCTATGTTTTACAAATGGAAGAACTATTCTCCTGCTTACCCTGGATTTTTCTCGCTTCATATTTTAGTTATCTATTTTATACCCTTCCTTATAAGCCTGTACAGTCTCTTATCTGAACAGTAAACATTTGTAACCATGGGATAACAATTCATGAAGCACTTCGATAAATTCTCTATCAAAACCAAGCACAGGTGACACAATTTTATTTAAATATTGTTACAATACAAAATGTTAGAATCAATCTTGTTCTATTTTTGTAAAAAATGAAATAACCATTTTGATCGTATCATTTTTTTACAGAGATGCAGAAGAAGAAAATATAGTATTTTGGTTCTATATTCAAAGTTTCTCCATAAATATCATGAAGAATTAACCATCAGTAACTTATCACAGCTGGTAATTTTATATCTGGAAGAAAGACCTGATGATTACATTCAAGAAAGTTAATATTTAATGACAGAGGACATCACACCTATTCTCTGTTGATTGATATTCATTCATTTACTTTAAACTGTTAATTTACAGAAATCTCCAAATTGATTTAAAAGTTACAGAACGGCCTTGAAGAAGAAATTTCACTACTCCAAGAAGCAAACAACAAAATGTATTTCTAGAAGTATCAAAGGAGAAAAAAATACCTAATTCCATAAAAACATCTGCCTCGAGTTATCTGTTTGCAAATAATTCTTATGCCTCTTTTTGAAAGAGTTAATTCATTTTTCTTAGTGTGGATCCTCTGGAAAGGACACAACTATTGCTACTGTCATGATGGTACTACGACAGAACTAAAGCCACTGCTTACCAAAACTTTACTCCATTTTTAAGTGCTTTTCTCCACAGTCTAACTTGAAAGTTAAATCTCCAGGAAGAAGGTTTTTAGAATTTCTTTTGATGTTTGAAAAGACATAGAGAACTGATAGAAGTGGTTTTGTCAGCTCTGCACAGGATGGACACAGCTTCTGTATTTAAAACATAAGGAATATTTGCAATTGATCCTTTCCTTACAAGCACAACTGAGAGAACTGAGAGATTCAGCTGCTCCTGCTGTGCTGAATGGGCTTTCATGGAAAACTGGCATAAAAGAGATTCAATGGAATATGGAAGAGTGGGTTTTGTTAGTAAATAACAGCATATTAAAAATTAAGGTTGATTAGTTGTAGAAAATGGCTAAGTGAATAATCTATTTAGAAGCTCTAAGTAACTTAAAAGCTTAAGCCACATTTGCAGAAGTCACCTGGACAGCTGGAAGCCTCCTCCGACTGAAACCCCTTCCACTTTTTGTATTCAAAATTTAAGTTCCACTTATACTCAAATTGCCTTCCATTTGAATGTTCTTGTCTGCTTTAAGCATATTGTAACATATGCTTGTTGGTTTTTTTCATACAAAGCTTCAAAGGAAAGGACAAGTCCACAGGAGAAAGAAATGTCACATAATAATGACTGTAACAGCAGTAATAACAGCAGATTGGAGTATCTATAAAAATATCTTTAAAATACTCTGAACACAGAAATTCTTTTGTATAACTACAAAATCTACTGTTTTTCTTACTTCTCAAATGCAATTCCTGTGAGATGTTCTTAATGTTACAGGATTCAGCTTCACTTAACTGAGTAATTCTCATTACTTAAGAAGCCTGAAAACTTGGGCAGTCTCTGCTGCAACACTGAAAATGTCTCTCCACTGTTCCCTGTACCAGAATACTAATGCAGAGGGTGATGTGGCTGAAAAGCACAGCTAGACAAAAAATATTCCAAAGGAAAAAAAAAATAATAAAAAAAAAAAAAAAAAAAAAGCCTAGATATCAGAAAATGCTGATTCAGCAGAGTTAAAATACTTCAAGGAAAGGTGTGCTTTCTCCACACAACCAACAAAAAACTACAGCAAAGCTTTCCTCCTGCCCCTTACAAAGTCAAAACGCTTTGTCTGATGACAGCACAAGGCATTTGAAACAATAAAATGTGTATGGGGGTCGGATAGTCCTGCTAGGGCAAAGATTGTTCATTTTGCTGGCAATTTCAAAATTCACCATGCCAAAACAAAAAATTATTCAAAACACAAGGAACACAAAAATCCTGCCTTCCAACCAATTGTACTGATAACTGATGGTTGCAAGAGTTTATTTCCCCAGAGCAGCTGATCTTCTGTTGTATAAATATGACTTCAACCTATCCTAGTGTTTGGAAACATTCACGAATGCCTTTCTGTATCCAACCACTGCTTGGAACCAGATATCACTGCTCACTCAGTGGCCCATGTGCAATGCTAAGAAAACCAGGAGAAAACTGAGATGCAGAGCTCTTATCCAGAAACCTGATCCAAAATTCATTTACAGCTGTGGAGTGCTGAGCCTGCCCAACCAAGGACTCGATACAACAGCGTTATCACTCCAGGATATATTTAGATGTACAATGGATTCCTCTAAGACACTAAGAAGCTACAATACAATAAATTAGAATCACAGAATAGAATCATGGAATGGTTTTGCTTGGAAGGGACCTTAAAGACCATTTTGTTCCAACCCCCTGCCATGGGCAGGGATACCTTCCACTAGCCCAGGCTGCTCCCAGCCCAATCTGGCCTTGGACACTTCCAGGGATACAAGGGCAGCCACAGCTTCTCTGGGCACCCTGTGCCAGGGCCTCACTCCCCTCACAAGGAAGGCTTTCTCTGTATTTCTAACCTAAATTTCTCCTCTTTCAGTTTGAACCCATCACTCGTTGTCCTGTCACTAGAGCTTCTGATGAAGAATCCACTGGATTTCCTGCAGCCCCTTCAGTTACAGGAAGGGGCTGTGAGGTCTCCACACAACCTTCTCCTTTCCAGGCTGAAACAGCCCCTACTTTCTCAACCTCTCTTCATGGGGAAGATGCTCTGGTCCCCTTAGCAACTTCCCAGGCCTCCCCTGGACCTCCTCCAACAGTTCCACATCCTTCCTTTATTGGGGGCACCAGAACTTACAATGTCGTTAACTTAGTTATCAACCACTTCTTTTATACAAGACAAAACCTGGTTTCCGGTCTTTGTTGTCTCAGGCTGTGCCAAGGGAAATACAGGTTGGATATTGAGAAAAAGTCTTTTACAGAAAGGGTGATAAAGTATTGGAATGGTCTGCCTGGGGAGCTGGTGGAGTCACCATCCCCGGATGTATTTAAAAAAGACTGGATGTGGCACTCGGTGCCATGGTTTAGCTGAGGTGTTAAGGCTGGGTTGGACTTGATGATTCTGGAGTCTCTTCCAACCCAGGGATTCTGTGTGTGACTCTCTGTGTGTGACTCAGCAGCAGTTTGCTCCCAGTCAGGTCCAGGTGTTGTTGATCCAGCGGGAGGATCTCACCCATCAGTAGTGGAGCTCCAAAGAGGAATGAGAACTTCAGCTGCTCCTGCTCCCTGCAGCTGCTGGCTTGGAAAGCTGTGCCTAGGGAATGTTTCTGGAGCACTTAATCCTAACAAATGTAACAAATGCAGTGTTTCTAAAAAAATCAACAAGTTTATCTTAGTCAGGAGTAGCTCTCACCCTCCTCTGAAAAACAACTTTCTTTTTGTAACTTTCATCTTCCCTTCCCATTCTGGTCTTTTTTATATCTCCTCCTTGCATCTTACCTAAAGCAGCTCTAAGGGAACAATTCAGCTTAGTGCTGCTACTCCTTATTTGTGCACGCTGCCCTTCTCATTTCCAACTGCATATTGTACTATTTTTTTACTTATCCTTCCCTGTGAGTGAGGTACAGGTTGCCCAGAGAAGCTGCAACAGCCCCTGGATCCCTGGAAGTGTCCTAGGCCAGGCTGGACATTAGTGCTTGGAGCAGCCTAGGACAGTGGAAGGTGCCCCTGCCCATGGCAGGGGAGTGGGACTGGATGATCCTAAAGGTCTCTTTCAACCCAAACCATTCTGCAATTTTATGATTATTTCTGTATAGCTCCCCTTCATCTTTCCGTGACCATTTGATATTATATCTAAATTCAAAGTATTCCTTTGCTTTATGCACCTATGAACAAACTGTGGAGCAAGTGAACAGAGTTCCGCTTTCTTTAGCCAAGCCTTGGAATATGCTGTATTAACAGCAAAGCCTAGTCACCTAAAATGTAATAAAACATTGTTCTGTCGCTGAAGACAGAAAACAAAAATTCTTATGCTGGTGTGTTCAGACAGCATGTAATACCTGCAAGGCATTGTCATAACTACTACAATTTGGCCACAAAACAGATTTCAATAAATACTATGGTTATAATTCATATGTAACAAGAAGAAAGGTGTTAAGGGATAAAAAATAATGTATTTTCTGAAACAGTAGATGTAAAAATGAATAGATGAGGATGAAGACATTTCTTGGCAGCAGGAAAAAAGCAGGGGGGAACTGTGGGAACAAAAAAATCTCAGCTGTCACACAGGTGTGGTGCTAAACAGGGACTCTGAGCTACACCAATAGAGCAAAAGGGCAGATACATTCAAAAAGTAATTCTGCATGTGCAAAGAAGTTGACGATTTATTTGCTGGTATCTCATGAGAATATTAATTCCGCCTTGATCCCATGGCAAGTACAATGTTAAAACAGTTCTACTTTGCAGTAAACATTTTCTGTTAGCAGCACCAAAGATTGCCATGGAGGAGCACTCTCAGAAGTGTCCAAGTTACCTATCCCACCAACAGGGATTTTTAGGAATTCTGAAGATCCTGGGGAAATTCCAGGAAGTCTGAATGAACACTGCTGTTACAACCATTTCCCCAAGAGAGCCAGTGAGACAGCGGTTGTAACCATAGGAGGGTTAGAACAATGGCAGTCCTGAACAAAACAATAATTTAAGACAAATTACACAGGACTCAACTGACACCTCAGAGCTCTGTAACAAATAATAGGAAGTAAAATAATGAAAGCTGACTTTCTCAAATGATTGTGGTTTAATTCCTTGATATGACTGATATTTCCAATTGGCAGAAATATCTGTCTGCATGTATAAACTTCTCTAGCACTTGCTGCAGTGTTCTCTGAGAGCCTGCAATTAAACTGGTGAAGAACTGGTAAAGTGACAAAGTGACATGTCAAAAAACAAACAAACAAAAAAAAAAAAAATCCAGCTTTTGAGAAGAGCTGATCACAACACAACTCAGATTAACACATTAACACGGGGTTCCCCAAAGGTGGAGCCACTACCGTGAAACACCTTTTCAATTATTTATAAGTCTACACCATAAATCATGACATAATTTGCACAAGTATAAATTGATAGAGTGCTACATAACTGAGATAAATCAGTTCCAAAAAGCCATCAGGAGTGTTAGGTATAATCAATCAATGCTGGAAACAAAATGTTATTTAAAAAAGCCATGTACAAAATTATAAAGCTGCAATCAGGAAAACACATGCCAGTCTTTGGGATGATGAACTCTTGTGGAAAGAAACAGTCCTGCAAAGGGTTTGCCACCATGAGAGTACCCAGAGGAAAGGAGATCAAAATGCAGGTCTGCAAATGAAGGATTTATATGGAAATGTGATGCAGAAGCAGGAGAGTAACACCAGAGAGGTAATATTTAAATGCACTAAACACTCCTGAGACAAGGCTCTGGCATGCTGCATCCAGCTCACGTTTTCATAAAAATGCTGAAAAAGTGGGTTTGAAAAAAACAATCCCCAGAAACTGAGTTGTGAGGAAAATGCATGCAGGGACAAATTTAAAGAATTTCAGTTCACTCAGTTTTTCAAGTAGAAAAGAGAGGGAATACTGGGTTACAGCAGATAAATACTTCCATGGTAAGAAAATACTTTGAGTTCTTTAGCATAGTGGAGAAAGGCATATCACTAACCAGTGACTGAAAGCTGAAGCCAAATAACTTAATAAACAGCAGACTCTCTACCTCTTACTGTCTTACGATGAAAATTCCAATTTTTCTGGAAAACATGTTTCAGCCAAATGCAAGTTATTGCATTCAAGAGTAACTGGATGAAATCCAAGTGACTACAACAGTCAAGAGGTCAGAACAGGAGATCTAATTGCTTCCTTTGGCTTTCAAGCCTCAGTCTACAAATACTCTTGGTTTTCAGTGCTTCAAAGGCATTTCAGTAGTACCATGCATGCTAAACATTAATATTAAAAGAGCTCTCAGAAAATCTGCATGAATTACAGTTGTATTTCCATGTAAGGGCTCGAGTGACACTGGAGCTTTCCTGTTGAGGCTTCTGTCACCAGCAGAGCCCATTAATGGAATTACAGCTGCCTTGTACCCAGCTGAGGTGGTATTTCTGTAAACAAGCGTTTACACAATTGAGTGCAGAACGTCACCCTTCACAGTACTACTTTTTCTCCTCTAGAAAGAGTCCTCTTTGACCTGGAGTATGAAAAGTCTGATACAATGCATTGTAGCAATCACAGGCACTATAGGTCAAAAAAAGAAAACCAGCAGCATTGTAAATAGCCACAAAGCCAGGAAAATCTGGTGCTCGCATCAGCAGCATCGTTTGAACCTGTCCCTGTTTATGGCCCTCATCTACCTGGCACTCCAAAACACACACAGCACCCACAGCAGTCTTGACAAGTCCAACATTTTTAAGGAATACGGGCCAAGGGAATGTATAAGACACACGTTAAATATCATGGAGTTGTGCTGTAGCATCGGCTGCTGTGCTATCTGTGGATTTCTAAAATAACGGGGGTTGAAACATTTCTATCCTGGTGAAGTATGAACTAACTTCAAATTCAGCAAATGGAAGTTTGACAAGGCTGGAACTGTCCAAAGCACGCTCGCAATCAAATAAATGCACCACAGGAGAGAGATACAACCACCAAATGCCAGAGCATCACCTTAAAAAGAGCCCAGGCATCACACGCAACCAGCGAGACACGAGGGAGGGCATTCACCCCTCTAGCCTCCAGAGAAGGAAGCACCCGCCACCTCACGCTACACCCCGCTGTAAATACGTGTAAAAGTTTCTGTCCCGAAGCCCTGGCGCACGGATGTCCCGCCGAGCATCCCCAGCGCCACCGCCCCGACGGGCACGGCAGCCGGGCGAGCCTGGCACTCCCCACCGGCACCAGCACGGGAGGGCCAAACTTCCTCCTCGCCAAGAAGCCCCCAGGGAGACACTTGGGCTGCTGTCGCCTTCCAGCCAACATCCCCACGGCTCCTCGCCATCCCCGGCGCTCCACGCAGAGACAAAGACACGCTTTAAACTTTCGCTCCTCGGCGCCGGAGCAGATCCTCTGCCGGGAGCTGGCAGCCCTCGGGTGGGCGCTGGCCGGGATGCGCGGCGAGCGCTTGGGAAGGTGTCAGAGCCCGGCAGAGGCCGAGAGGGAAGGGACGGAGCAGCCCCCGCCCCACCGCCCGGCCCCGCGACCCTGCCCCGCCGGCGCCCCGAGCAGCGGCCGCGGCACAGCACGGGGGACGGAGACAAGGCAGCGAGGAGCCGCTGTGCCTGAAGAAAGGAGAATCATTTCAAACAATACCCCACAAAAACAAAAATACTTAATACGGAGCCAGGTTTCACCTCAAAGTGATGGCCGGTAAATAGAAGAATAAATGAAACAACACACCTTTGACCCTCTCTTTTCTTCCCTAAACATAATCTCCCTCTTCCCATAATACACACACCACAAAATGACCATTAATTCGAATCCATTCTTTGCAGGAGGGGAGATTATCTCTGTGACCGACTCTGTCTCTTTCCCTCTCCCGGTCTTTTACTGCGCGAGAATTGAAATTGCATTTTTTAGAGAAAAAATAATGAATAGCGGGGGGGTGGAGGGGGGAAGGCAAGATTAATTTATCTGGAGGGTGCGAAATGTGGGCACGGGGAAAGCCTGGGGGATGGGGAGGAGTGGAGAAAGGTGGCTAAGGAGAGAAGAAAGGAAAGGAGGACCAGGAAGCGCAGGGAAGGATGAGGGGAAGGCGAGATAAAGGGGCAAGGAGGATAAGGAAAGAAGGATGAAAGGAAGGAGGTCGGGAGGAAGGATGAAAGGGAGGAAGGGATGAGGGGAAGAAAGGAGGATGCTCTGCCCCGGCCTCACCTCAGCTCGGTGGGTGGGGGTGGGAGAATCTCTCGCCGCCGCCGCCGCCTCCTCCTCCGCCGCCTCCTCCCCAGCAGCGCCGGTCACTGACGGGCCGGCTGTGCGGCGCGGCTGCCCCGGCCGGTCCCCGCCTCCCCGCTCGCCTGGCTCCCTCCTCCCGCCGCCGGCCCGAGCCGCGCTCGCTGGGCTCTGAGCGGAGCCGGGCGCTGCCGCCGCGGCCGCCCCGCCACAGCCACGGGGGGAGGAGGCGGCAGCGCGCCTGCGCCGCCGGGCGCCGCCGCCGAGGGAGGGAGCGATGGAGCGGCCGCCGCCGGGGCCGGCCGTGAGTACGGAGCGGGCTGCGGCGGCTGGGGCGCGGAGAGCGGGGCACGGGCGCTGCGGGAGCGGGGGACGCGGGCGGCGCGGAGCGGGAGGCGGAGGGGCAGCGATGGAGAGAGGCCGCTTACGCGAGCGGGTTGTGACAGCGCCAGCGGAATGGGCTCGTACCGAGAGAGAGTGGGTTTGATAGTAGGAATTAGATAATAGGGAGAAATTCCTCCGTCGGAGGGCGGTGAGGCCCTGGCACAGGGTGCCCGCGGTTGCCCCATCCGTGGAGCTGCCCAAGGCCGGGTTGGAAGGGCTTGGAGGAGCCTGGGGTAGCGGGACGTGTCCCTGGGCAGGGCAGGCGATGGACGGAGATGGGCTGCGGGGTGCCCTTCCAGCCCGAAGCGTTCCGTGTCTCTCTGAGGGCAGTGCCGCAGCGGGGGCTCTCCAAGCACAGCCGGTGGCCCAGCACAGCGCCGGGGGCTGTGGCGGCGGGGCTGCACCAGGCGCTGCAGGCCTTCTCTGCGTGCCTTCCGCTGATGGTCGGCCCCGTGCGCTGCCACAGGCGTCTCGCAGGGCGGAAAATCGGTGGGGTTTGG